>NW_023339763.1:21723770-21749876 GCF_004916995.1 Morone saxatilis | reverse complement strand
TTTCATATCAAAATTCAATCATTTTCTCGGTTTTGGACCGATGCTTGCATGTGATATCCAAATGCTCGTGGCAAAGTGCATTATGGGTGGGTTTTGACGCCAGGGATCATATGGTGTTAATCATTTAATCAACATTTCTATGACGTTTATAGCAATTTGAATTGTTTCACTCATACTGCTTTAAAAAACACATTGTGGTGATTATCCAACCATTAAAAGATGAGACATTATTTCAATTATTTCTCTGGCTGCCTTTATAATAATGAGAAAAAAAGCTTTTTTGTATTTGTTCTTTTGCTCACCTGTATGTTTGTTTGAATTCCAGTTCTGCCATACAGGCTGTAAACGTTTTATTAGGCTCCCCTCACTCTTTCTTTCTCCCTGAACAAAAGGTTGTTATACTCTGAGCTAGACGTGTTTCCACACACCCACACTTAATGACACCCTCATAAAGTAGTGTTTCCGGCATATTTTTCCATCTGGTTTCAGTATGGATGAACTTTAAGTTGAATGTAATGAACAAAGTTTTGTCCATATAACACAGCTCCCATTTGAAGGGTGATGGGGAGATAATGAGCCCTAGACTGGCCATAATATCATGCTAGCAGCAGTGGATGACAGGCAAGTGTGTGTGTGTGTTTGTGTGTGTGGTTGTGTGTCGTGTGTGTGTTGTTCCATATGTGAATATATAACATCATAAAAAATAAATCATATAAAATACTGTTATCCACTAAGTTTATTGTGAAAGTAGTACTATACATTTCATTCTGGCTTCAAAGTGTTTTTGGTCTCCTTTTGTCATCATCTATTCTTTGTCATTAGATTGTATTTCCTGAGGCTGCTGAAAGGACAGAAGAATGGAGCTCACTGCTGCCCCCCAGAGTACATCCCAGTCCTTACACCTTCCTCACGACTATACTGAGAGATTTTTTATAGTGTGAATACTGAAATATTGAGCTGATTTTTAACAATGAGCCCTGGTGTCTGGGTGAGTGCTGTGTGCATACACCTCAGCATCACTGAGAGCCTAAAGGGGACTTCCTCTTCCTTTTCTGTGTTTTTGCATCCACAGTGAGGTCAGAGGTCAGGCAGCATGTGTCTCTTACAATACCAAACTGCACAAAGTCATTACACATATACAACTNNCCTTGTACAGAAAGGTGTGCCGTCTTTGAGCCATACTCCCCCTGCACAGCGCAGGTGACTGGGCCGGAGTACCTGCGGGTGACGTTATGGATGGTGAACTCCACACAGCGGCTGTCACCACTGGAGCACAATCTGGCAGAAAATTGCTCAGGGGATGACGATGATGATGATGATGATGTTTTGTTACCGGTGAAAAACACAGTAAGGACCAGCAACCCTTCGACACTCCAGGTCATTACCTCCCACTTTCCCTCCACAGTGGCGTTGAATTGCACATCAGAGCCTTTTAGCACTGTTGCGTTAAGCGGTTCCAGCTGGAACTTTTGTGACAGCACTGAGTACAAAAGAGACAATATGTCAGGCAGAAATGAGAGACGAACTATATTCACGATAGAAGACATAGAATAGAACTTTGCATCTTGCCACTTAAGGATTTCATTTGGGTTTAAATGCCTTTTCTGTTTGACTGAAGCAGCTCTGTCATTTGTGTTGCGATGACTGAATATTGTCAGGCTGATTTTTTACTTTCATACAACACCTACCCTATTATGTACAGTGCCCGTTCAATGTTCAGTTTGAGGGGTAGGACTATATGTAAAAGCACAGGTTTGCTGGTAAGTTTTGCATATAAATATTAGGTCTCACAAAACATGTAGATTATTAAATTTATTTTAGTGAAAATAGATCATGTAAAGTTTATTTTATTGCTGGAAAATTGCTTGATTGTGTGATTCTTTTGTATGTGTGTTTACTGTTGGTCACACACTGTAAGTCATTTTAATACTTGTGCACCTACTATGCACAAACTGGCATCACTTTACCCTCAGCGAGTTTGTGCTGAGAATTTGACAATCCGTACACTTAATATACATATACATGTATACAATTACTAGATGGAATTGCTTAAAAAAAGATAAATTTAAATAAAAAGATGGCTGGTTAATTGGAAATCTGCCTCACAGAGACTCCCTGAATGAAGTCCAATCCAGAGGTTGAGGCCAAAGCTACTGATGAATAGAGGTCACAGTTTAGCTGACAAGGGTAAGGGTTCCTTTTGGTGGTATAAGCAAAATGTTCCTCAGCTTTGGGCAGTAACTCTAATAAATAGTTATTTTTAATGCTGTTGGCATCCTCTAAAAATCAATGAAACAAGGCAGTGGAAATAGATTTTTGTGTGATAGGCAGCACATTGCAGGGTCAAAAGGCCTGCATGTTATGGAGACACATAACGCTCTTTGTTCAAATCAGTACTTGAGACATGTTTGACTTTGCACAAGGCAGGAAAATATTACAAAGGACACTGGTTTTGTTTTGTTGGTTTTTGACAAGACTGAAACTCAAACACAACATTCATCTATACTAATCCTTCTTATGTCGAGCACAAAGGTTGAGGCAGAGTTCATGAACATTGTCCTGGATGTTTTCTTCTATTGTGTTCTTCTGTCTCTCAAACAGTCAGCTGTATCTGAAATGAGTTGTTTGCATTTTGATGAGAACGATAGATTAGATTTGCAAGCGTTTCGTTTGCTTCAGCTTTTTTTCCCTTCAAGGCAGCACTAAGGGTAATGTTTGACCTGCTGTGGTGTTCAGAAAGGTTACTCTAAAAGTACTCTCCCTGAGTTCCCAGTCACAGCTCTGACTTGATTTGCAAAGTAATTTAAAAACCATTAACATTAGTTGAGAGAAAAGTGGGAAGCAAACGACTAGGAAGGACACAATGTTAAGTCACATCCCGAGTGGATATAAGGGTTTTAAGCTTTTTCATTTCCCCATAGGGATCATTAAAGTTTAATTTATTCCTCTTGTCACACCACTTACTTCACAGGTCTTTTAAAACTGCTATTATTAAGAATGAAACGTATACATTTCACACAATGGAGGAAATCTATACTTCGTATTCAGACAACAAATTGCAAATACAATACATTCTGTCCACTTCAGCAGGATCTTACTTATTATATACAAGTATTTAAAACAAGAATGCTGACCTCCAGTTGCACACAGTAATAAACAGATGCAGAAGAGGTTAGGCAGTGATTTCCAGGAAGCCATGCTAGTGTTGTTATGCTGAAAAATGAAAGAGAGACAGCGGTGAGATTTTGCAGCAATATCCGTTGTCCTGTTCAGAAATGTTCAGAAAAAGCTCTTGTGCATTTGGTTCATGAAGTTAAAATAATATTTGTATCCACATATCAAATCTTAGTACTGATTGTCCAATACCAGGGTAAAGTGACTTTATGATTTAGTAGGTACAAGAATAGATGCCAAAAGAAGTTAACCCTTTAATGCGGACTATATTTAGTATGTTAAGAAAAAGCCCCACACATTTGTTTTCTGTAAGAGGTGGATTACAAAATCTGCTGTGGAAACTGACAAAATCAAAAATGTGGATTTCCACATATTTATCATGCCCTAATTAGTAGACAATGTTGATTTTCTTTAAAACTGACTTGAAAAAATGTCACTGGATTTGTACCCTACTGTAAAGGAAATGATTCCACAGTGGGCATTCAGGCTCTATAGTGGGAGTTCAACTTCATTTCAATAACACAAGACCAAATTTCTTAGAGGACAGGGCATCAAGAAAATGTTGATGACATCCTCTATCAGCTTAGCTTGATTCTTGGACAGAGAGCTATTTCCTTTTCTAGACACTGAAATTGTTATAATGATTTTTTTGTCATTTAAATGAATTCTACAAGCCTATTTCTGTTCTTTAACCATTCCATCATTTAGTCAGGCAAAATAAATATATCACAAAAAATAGGAAAACCTATATTATCCAGTTTCATTTTGGAACATGCTGTCTTCACACTTTTATAGCTTTTTCATACTTGGCTAGTGTAAATATCAAAACATGCGACTTTTATAAATCGGAGGTCAAATCTCTGCCTTCGTAACTAAATATTCCTCAGAAGTAACAGCATCTTCAGTTAAATAAACTTACTGTGTGAGAGCTCCCGCTGTGGTGTGTGGACTGGAGCAAAGCTTCATTTCCTGAAACAGCAGGGCTCTACCTGAGACTGTGAAACTCTCACAGGGAGCAAGGTTCAGGTTCAGGCCATTGAAACCCAGCCCTTATCACCTCAGTGTCAGTAATAACTTCCCAACCAGCCGCTCAGTTGTGGGTGTGAGGTTGACGTTTTTCCTAGGGGCTGAACAGACAGGTGAGGTTGTGTCTTATCAGAAGATTAATTCCATGTTCCCATGTACCTTGTTTGTTTGTGAGTCAGTCAGCTTCAGCCTGCTTTTATTGCCTGATACTCTTGGTGAAGTAGTCGTCTCTTTTTGTCTTTTATGCTTTGGAGTAAATGTTTTCCACCATGGTCATGTTACAGAAAGTCTTATCTTTATTCTTTCATAACATGAATTGCAGTTTTATAATATAATATAAGGGATACAGTTTACTCTTACTGCTGTTGAGAGAACAAAAGATAAAAAAAATAAACTAAAAAACTACAAGTACTGAATACTTATTTGTATTTATTTGTTGGACCGACACAAACACATTTTTTTCTGTCAAAGTGTTGGTTGTTTCACATTGGAGATTTTTTTTCTCTGTGCTTATCTCACTGGTTTGAAGTTTATGAGACTCAGTTATAAAAGGTTGATGTCATGTGGGCCTGTGCACCAATCAGAATTGTACAATATTTCAGAATCTGATGACAGTTGCACAGTCCTGATGACGCAGATTAGCCAGTTGTTCAGTGTTAAATTCTTAATAAATAGTTAGTTATATAGTTGCTTATTTATTCCTACTACAATGAATTTTTAAGTGGTTATGATTTAATAGAGATGCCTTTATCGGTTGCTACATGCCTCCATCAACAAACCAGAGCATCAGCAAGAAGGCTGGCTATTTCTATATAGTTACTGGTATTCTTACTGCCTGCCACCAGGCCAGATTCAATCAGATTCCCCTTGAAATCAGACAAAGAAAACAGAGTGAGATCGGAGGCGATATGTACACAGTACTGCTGATTGTACTACTTCATTGGTTCCAGTTTAATGGCAGTTACACACACAAAAGAAATGGAGTAACGTGCCTGCAAAGGCAGAGAAGAAGTAAAATGTAGAAATTAAAATATTTCTTAGTATTAGTTTTCAGGGGCTTGGAAATCATATGATACCTCACACTATAAAAAAGGAATGTCAAGAAAGCAAAGAAGCCTTGTTTCTGGGAAATGAGTCTTATTCTTTACCTTTAAATTTTTTTTAATAAGATAGTACAACTAATATTGAGCTAAATTTAACCAGTAACAAGTTACAGCACTGGTTTGTAAAATATCCCAGCAGCTGCTAGGCTTGAATGCTTCTGGTGCCTTCATTTAAGACAAAGTAACTTTATTATGCTGTTTGAATAAATTGTGTCTTATTGGAAGATTTATTTACTAATTATTAGATCAATGTACAAATTCTTCAGTTCAGCTCTATTATTAAATTACCAGAATACTTATTTTCTGTTGAAAATGTTGGTATTTGTTTCTAGCCCATTAAGGCCTTTCAGTGGCTAGATTTGTATGCTAGTTTTAAGAAGCCAAGCAAAATTGGCGTACCACATCAGCAGATTTTTTTGCTCAGTGCAAGAAAATTTTATTATATTTACCAATATTTGGCCTGTTTCTAGAAGGGCTGTTTTTGCAGTGCAAGAACTTCTCAGTCCAGAGATACTGTTGGAAGTTGCTCACTCTCTAGTTATTTAAAGTTGAGTGTGTGATTACAGCTTGCTTGTCATTCATTACAGTGCAATTAAGAAGGAACACCACATAATTAGACAGGTGGTCCCGTTGTTTTCAACTGCCTGTAAGTGGAGGTACATGTTGCATTACACAAATGACATCCTCCCTCAGTGCACAGTGTAAGAGATATGACAGCTGTAGTTAGCTCAAGGTATTTATACTTAAAGGACCAGTGTGTAGGATTTAGTGGCATCTAGTGGTGAAGTTGGAGTTAACTAACTGAACACCTCTCATGATGTATTTGATGGCCAGGGAATGAAAACGGACTGTGAATTGTGTAGGAGAAACTACAGTGGCCGCAGAACTCATGGGAAACGCTCTGTCTAAAGCTATCTAGAGTTTGGTTTATCCATTCTGGGCTACTGTAGAAACATAGCAGGAAGGCACCATAGAAGGCGCCCTGTAGCGTCTATAGATAGATATAAAAGGCTCATTCTAAGGTAACAAAAACATAACAATACTTATTTTCAGGTGACTATACACTAAAGAAAACATACTGATAAATATTATATTCCATTTCTGTCCGTAGAGCCTCCTAAATGTTACACACTGGACCTATAAGTTCTTATTTAGGTACAATGTTGGACTATTTATATTTAATAGTTACTTTGCAGGCACACAAAATCAATATGATGCATTTTTAAAGATTATTATTAATACTAACAATATAAGATTAGCTCCACTTCCACCAACTACAATATTCAAATTATTCTAAGATAATAATGCAACTGTAATCATGACTTAATACTATGATTTATAATAAAACTCACAGGGGCCATTTTCATCATAATGAGGACTTTTACTTTTGATACTTTAAGTACATTTTGCTGATGATATTTATAATTCCTCCACTGATCCAGAAAGCATAAAAAATCCCCTCCCACGACTGAATTAAACTTTTATGCACACAGTGAGAGCTCTTTTAAACAACATTCCACTGCTCATACCTGAGTACCATTTAGTTTTCAGGGTTTTTATATGTTATGGAGGATTTGTCCACTGTGGCATTTTAATGCTGGTAAATACACAGTCATGTTCATGTAGATGTACTGACACTGACTTAAGCTTCTTCACACTTCAGAATGAGTAGATAAGCTGCCGGCCTATGAGCTACCCAGACTCAAATCAGGCTTATTTATAGTGTCAGTGCAAACAAGGTGATAAAGGTTAATTTTTAAAGACATAATCACTATGACGAGTAGGAAGACAGCTAGCATCTTCCTAGCAGAAGTGAGTCCTGACAGTGATTCTGAACTTCTACTGGAAGGAAAAGTAACAGTTAACTTTTATTTTCTCATGTATCCAACAAGCATCTAGAATGTGATCATTATTTAGTCCTCAACAGGGAGACCTCTTCCCTACCTTTTTATACTTGCTTTACTAAACTTACTATAAAACTACATAAAGTTTTATGACTGAAATGTGAAATTATTCCTTGTTTGAAACCAATTCCGGTTTCTATTTAGTGTATCTGTTATATGATGACCCTATATAGTGTAAATCATTTCCAGTTATGGGGAAAGAGGGTGTTTGAAAAAAAAATTCAGAGAATATAATTCAGTTCTCTTTCTTTCTCATTTAGTCATTACTGAAACATACTGTTCTGATCTTCAGTACAGGTCTCCAGGTCCTCCATCATCTGCCCTACAGCAGGCTGATGAATGAAGGTGGAGGTTTGTGTGTGAACAACAGCTCACACTCCTACTGTGGAGTGGCCTGTGGACCTGTGAGAAATTTTGATGAGTGTCAGTGGGATGGCTGCAACAAGCCCATCACCACCAAGGTCGTCTGGATTATTTAGTGTAACACAGGCTGCTGTCCTGGTTGAAGAATATAGCTGTGGGTCCAACCCACCTTGCAAATTGAGCTGGAAAAAAAAAAAAATATCAGAAGAAGCTGGTGCTGCCTGGGTGATGTTTTACACCTTACCACTAGAGGTCACTGTAGGATCATGTTCTAACTATACAAAATGCTTTATTCATGAATAAAATGCATATTTTGTGTATGCAGTCATTTTATATGCACTTGTGAATTTTATTACAGCTGTTTGTTAAATCATGAAACCTGTGAACAAATTTGCTTTGCGATGCTTTTGTAACACTGATAGGTAATTATTATTAATATTATTTATATTATTATTATATCAGTATTACTGAAGCATCAAAATGTAAGCAGTACTGCAGTAGTTGGCTGAGGTATAGCTATTTTTGTGCTGCTTTATATACTATTGGATTGTTTCATCTATAACAATGCATCCTATTTAATAAACTGACGACGTGTAAAATTTCAATCTGCAAATTGACTAGTGACGATAGCTGTGAGATAAATGTAATCGAGTAAAACGTAATATTACCCTCTGAAATGTAGTGGAGTAAAATTATAGATTGTATTCAAGTTCTCAAACGTTACTATATGTTTGGTTTAGGCTCCTTGTCAGTAAAAAAATATGTGTTTTTATCAAGCAAAACATTTTAAGTATGTGGAAGATAATATAACCAACATGCTCTATGGTATACGTACATGTACCACATTCATTTCTATCACACTGTTACCATGTTAATATACATTTTATATCAACGGTTTCCCTTTACTCCACTAGTTCGCAGTTACTATCAATATAGGGTACAATAACAATATCAGCACAGTATAACAAGAAAGTCCACTGAAGAACTAAAGCATTTCAAAAGGCGTTTAGTGGAGCAGCCTCCTGATTAGCAGATCTCAGATGATGCAGCAGCGGAGAGGCTTCAGTGCAATCTGTCTTTACACTGTCGTGTCTATTAGCTTCATTGCCAACGGTCATGGTGTTATAAGGGCAGCAGTGGCTATAGTACGAGCTGGAATGTCTCCAGACACAGCTGGTATTGTATAGGCAGAAGCAAGCAGACAGCCATGAAAAACAGGAAGTAGATAGTGGGGGAGGGTCAGCAGCAGCAGTCCCTCTGATCCCCAGCATATGGCCTGCAATGGAAGTCATTTGGAGGCCTCTTCTGCCACCAGAGCCACTGTGTCAGAGATCATAACTCATTATATGCGCTCGTCCCTGTGCTGGCTGCCTGACTTCTCGGGCATCTAACCATTCTTTTGTTTAATCTCATTGTTTGCAACCATAGATTAGTTCCATTCAATTGCCCCCCTTATCTGAGAGAATAAGGTATGACCCAACAATGCAATACTTTCAAAAAGGGCACGCCTTCAGAGCGTGCATTAATTGCCATTGTGGGATTTGTTTTTGTTGTGTCAGCTGTTGGTTAATCAATGGTTAAAGCCGACTAAGGTTTATTGTTACTGAGCTTATTAGGCAGTGTTGCCACTGGGGCAAGCCTCCGCCCTCTCTCGCATGTAAATGACAGTGTTAAAGGCAGGTCATGGGCACTCCCCTCCTTAAACTGCAACACATTCCTTTGACTGCTGAGTGGACAAATAAATATAAATATCTAATATAAACATTATGAATATGAATAAATATAAATATTGTTATTTACAGTTGCCACTATGCAGGCATCACAGTATCCTCTTTAAACCAAACTCTGATCCCATTTCCTCCTTCACGAATAATTAAATTCTACAAGTTTAGTTCAATTTTGTTTTTAACTTTATTTCAGATTAGTTGAAAATGAGTTGAAACTGTTGAACTCTGTTCGATTCTAGCTGCTGTTATTTAAGTGTCCTGAGATAACTTCGTTATGAATGGCGCTATAAAAATAAATTTAATTGAATTGAATTAATCATACAAACAAATGTCAGAGAGGTTACTGCTGTCCAGCTGACAGCACAAGAGGCTCACACAGTAACTGTACAGATTTGAACTATAACGTTCATCCTTTTTGTTCCTGTGGGCTCATACTGTGAGCGATGGTGTTGCTGAAGCCCCTCTCACACAAACTGGTGTAATCTGGCTTTACCCGTCGCTCCATATGGGAAGGCTGCATTCGCTGCATGGGAGAAATCCACTTAGTAAGGTAGGGAGAGAGAGAGAGAGAGACAGAGAGAGAGAGAGAGAGAGAGAGAGAGAGAGAGAGAGAGACAGACTTTCCTTACATCCCATTGATCCATTCACAGTCACCTGCCTGCACACACACGCTTTGGTTGTTTTTATTGGGCAGGAGTAAAGAGAGTGTGTTTGTGAACAACACAGCTGTCCAGTCTCACATGTTCCTGGTCTACAAGACTCAACCTGCAGCTACTGACAAGTGGCATGTATGCATGTGTAAGAGAGAGAGAGAGAGTGAAGAAGATAAATGAATAAGTTGCCCGCCGTCAAAGAGGCTTTGGATGAGGTCACCTTTACCTTCATCCTGTCTCCCTCCTCTGAGGATTATGCCAGTGTTTCTGTTCCAGTTCCCTCTGAGACAACTCAGTGCACCATTTATTGTCCCTTAAAGCCAAATATATGGATTGCTTGTGCCACAACAACAAAAAACGTTACATTATCACCTCTTTTCTGTAAATTAAAACAATGATTTTTCTAAGAATGAGCAGTTGTTGGAGTAACAGTGGCGTCGTTCTCTCCTCCCAGCGCTCTTACAGCTTGAGAGGGAAAACGAGAGCGAGTAAAAAGGAGGGAAAGGACAGCAACAGGCAGCAGCTGTGATGGAAGGGCTCCTCCACACTCGACACAACAACAGCATTGTTATCTGAGACCTACCTAACGCTTTTCCCCTTCCCTCCGCCCCTTCCTTGGTTTTTGTCCCCTCCCACTGTCATGTATGTACAGTATCTTTACATAGAGAGACTCCCGCAGAGAGCTGCAGGACATTCTTTTACAACATGCTGATTTTTATGTCCTGCTAAGCCAGTTGTACAAGACTAAACAGAGAACTGGAGAGTCAAACTGCAGCTTTGCAAGTTGTTTTTCAGTCCAGCAGTGGGAGAACTTCCATAATCAATTTATATGGACAGATTTTTTTATGTTTTAGCTACTTTAAGTCAGTAGATCACACACTTATCTAAGGAACACTGCTGCACCCTGTTCCTCCATTTTGAATTCTTCCTTGCCATAAAGAAAAACAGATTAAGCCGTGAAGCAGACTCCATGTTGTCCTAAACAGAAAGTTGATCAATAGGTTGTGGTTCTACTACAGATCCACACATTTGCAGCTCATTGTTCCACCTTCTTCTTCTCTTGTTTACTTATTTTACCAGATTAAAGGACTTCTGTTTAAAGAGCCACAAGTGACGGATCATTTAACAGTTCTATATAATCAGTAGAGAAATAAGTAAAATAGAAAAACATCATTGTAAAATACTGCATTACAATTACAATTTCTGCATTCAACATGATAATTACGTAGAAGCACAGTAGTATTATTTTATTTTGTTGGTTTTATTTAACGGGGACATTGCACAGTAATAAAACATTTCTGTAAATGCACCTATTTTTCATCTGCTGTCCCAGGACAGGTGTTACAAAGTCAACCTAAAAACAGGATATAAGATTAAAATAACACATTATAAGCATTCAGTAATAATAGGAAAAGAAAAATATAATTACTATAAATGTTAATCGAAGGATTATTCTGGACAACTTAATACTTCATGTACTGTGAAAAAAAAACATGCAACACAGAGGCTTATAATACAAGAGCATAAAAAAACAAAACAACAAAATGATCGTTAGTAACATGGACTTGAGTTATGTTAGACACTAACTGAAACATGCAGAGCAGAAACACTTACATAAAGCACACACAGTATACATAAATCTAACTACATCAATTAAAAAAAATTACAATAAAAGACATGCATGCAGGTACAAGTGGAAGTATTTTCAGGAAAATGTATTGACAGTATCACAAGTAAAAGTATTTTTTATGCAGAATTAACAGTGTTATTTTGTTAGATATATAATTGTATCACCATTAGTGATGCCATAATGTGTATGTTGGTGATAAAAGTGTTGTTTAATCTATGACAAAGCATCATATTTTAGCTGATCATATAGTTTGTCTTTGTAAGTCAGTAACATAACTAGTAAGTATCGCTGTCAAATAAACAGAGTAAATAGTATAATAGTAAAGAGTACAATTTTCATCTCTATAATACAGTGGAGTTGAAGTATAATGTATGTAAATATTCAAGTGTCTAAGTCTTGACTCTATATTGAGTAAATGATCTCAGTTACATTCCACCACTGTATATACATTAGTTTTTATCTGTCTGCTCATGAGTTGAATTGATAACACAGCACTGACAACACAAAAATCAGAGATATTGGCATAATACTTCTTACAGAGTGAGGGTGCAGGGTTTAGAAGTGTTTCAGTAAGGATGAGTATGTTGTCTAGTCAATGGGGCCAACCTGCAATTTATTTCAAATGTTACAACTGTGCTTGCACGAGGAATTATCTATACCTGTCTTTTCAATACATCAGCCGTAAAATACAGATACTAGAACAATACTCCAAATAAAATGTAATAGAAACCAGGGTATAGTTTTCTGAGTAACTGTAAGTAGTTAACACAATGGAACTTGTTTACACTTGTACAACAGACACTGATTCTGTTGCAGACTGTTGAATAAAGCTAGTTGTTTTGAGTGGCAACAAGAGATACAGGTACTTAATTTATGCATCACCCACTCTTTCTTTGTTTGTTGTTTTGTCAAGTGGGCCAGGGGGTGAAGTAAACTCCTGATGTCATTACCATAACAATACTGGCAAGCATCAGCATGTGACTTGGCCTAATTGTTTACACTTCTGTAGCCACGGGGAGCAGACAGAAACCTTTTATTTGGACAAAGTGAGTGAATCTACAGGGTGTCAAAAGGGGGGAAGGGCTGCTTGACTCTGTTGGAAATTTGCAACCCACTTTTAGAAGATGAATTAGTTCTTGCATCACACCTTCTTTATTGTACTTTGAAGTCTGTGTCCTGTGTTTCCTTTTCTCCTCACCTTTATGATAACTTTGCTTCTGAAATATCATAAATGAGGACCACAGTGTGGTATGAGCTGGGATGTATGCTGCACACATTATAATAGCTTCAGTTTAAAAGAGCTCCTTAACCCACTTGTCTGTGTGTAAATGTTAACAATGACTGCTTCTCTGAAACTTCCAGTGTAATTTGCCTATGGGTTCCATAAAACTGTCTCCATAACTATCATTTTTATATCTCATTAAATGGAAAGCAGACCTCAGGTAATGGATGTGTGCCCCTCGCAGTAAAGAAATTATGGGATGTTATTAAACTTACTGTAGCAAAATTATACAGGGATGTGTAAAGTTAAATGACCAGAATTTAATATTAGATTAGATTAGATTGACTTTACCTCAGTGGAAATTTGTCTTTGGTTTCTCCCAAAGTACAGCAAAGGCCAAAACAATGCATAAACAAACATGCTCAAGAAATTTCTTCCCAATATCTGGTGAAACTTTGTGTCTGGATGGTTCCTTGGAGGCCAGTACTAGCATAATGTTTAACTTGACCACTTGAACTTTGACCTGTATATGGATTTGAGCATTAGTTAGCAGTAAAATGTAACAGACAGGTATGACGTGGGTTGGAAGGATAATCAAATTTGGAGTGGCAGTGGCAAACTGCTGTCGAATGCCCTGCAGGAAATGTCAGTTCACTGTGAATCCGGTCTGTTTGTTTAATGGTGGCATAGGACAGCTTGTATGCCCCAGTGGCAGCAGAGAAGACACCTTAAAACAAGAAGTAGGCCTAAGCATGAGAGTGATATATCACTAAATGGAATCACTTGAAAATATTTGGCCTTCAACCAATCACATGACAGTGTGGAACAATTGGCTTCTTTTCACTTCTGTTATTTTGACATTGTGAAAAGAAATATTTCCTTATGAAAATAAAACGGAATAAGCTTTCTAATAATAATAATAATGATAATAATAATAATAATAATAATCTTTCAGTACAACACAATAGTACTGGACCAAATGTTAAAGGTCCAGTGTGTTACATTAGGAGATCATTTTGAATGGATATAATATTCATAGGTGTTTTCATATGAGTGTATAATCACCTGAATGAGGAGTTTAACCCTTACTTGGAGTGAGCCTTTACGCTCTTATAGACACAAACGGCTTCTAGATAGGGGTGTTTGCATTTTTTGCGGCCACCATAGTTTCTCCTTTGAGCTTTGAAGGGGAGGGTGAAGTGAGGGAGTTGCAACTACACCTCTAGATGCCACTAAATCCTACACACTGGTCCTTTAAGATAAGATAAATCCTATATTGCCCCAAAGGGCTACACCAGATAAATAGAGAAAATTAAAGAAAATAAATAATTAATTAAAAATAAAAATAAGATAACAATAAAATAGAAACTTGAGCAATTTGACTACAGACAACACACGCTACAACTAGTCTTGTACTAATAATACTGTCTCTGTGATTACCTGGCTGTGTTTAAAATAAGAAAGAGTTGTACTGTTCACAAAATCTAGACTACTTAAACACATTATCCCTTTTTCTCTCATCTCTCTCATCTGATCTGTAATGAATGTAATGTAATGAAAGCAATTTATGAAGCTCACTGTTCACTCCTTATTGTGATGTATTTCCTGCTGAAACAGGATGTTGGGCTGTCCAGAATGCAGGGAGGGATCATTTAAAAATCCACCCAGTTAAAGAGAGAAGAAAGGTATTTTTATTTGATTACTGATTTTTTTAAATGATTTATTTATACTTCAGACCATCAATATCATAATAATATCCTAACATGTCAAACATTTTAATGATGACACAGTCCAAAGCCAGGGAATATAGCTATAGTTTCTGTTGACTACTCTTTAAATACAGTCCAACAAAACTAAACGTTGAACGAGAGCCGAGGATAAAATAAACAGCAAGTACATTATAGAAAGGAATCTTTGTCCTCGCCTCAGCAAAAATAAAACAATTTATAGATAGCTGATGATTGACAAAAGATATACTAAATAAACTAAACTAAATAAAATTATCACATAACGGGTGGGTCTGTGAGCTACACCCTCTACAGTCCTCATAGAAGAGCATTCAATTAAATATATATTTATGTTTTTTTTATTATTATTTTATACTTATTTAATATACATTTTAAAACATGTAGAAGTAATTGTCTCGTTTCTTTGCAGTGGGCCTGTACTTAAATAATTCAACAACAACGCTCAGTGTTTCAGTCCTGCGGTGAAATGAGACAGTCAGGGCAGTGTCTGTATCATTCACTCGAGGGAAATGAATGAATGTCTCCGTGCTGAAATGTCTGAAATGACTTCAACACAAAGCTGGAGCGCCACCACTCACAATGGAGCAAGTGGATGGTGACAACACCGCGAGGATGTTGCACAAGAGCACACACGCGCGGCGAGGAGCTGTAGGCTACCCACAACTATCCTGTCGCCATTTTCCCAAGCTAAAATACAAAAGACTCGGTCGGGGGAGCACACACCCCTCTCTCAATCTTCTACCAATACACATGCCACATTTTCCTTTTCTCGCTCGTGTTTAAAGGCCCAGAATGTCTTTGTTTTTTAACATATACCAGAGGCACTGCTAGACTACGTCAAAATGAAGCATTGGTTGTGAAATAAAAGCCATTTTGAGCGAGGTGAAAGACATATTTAGAGAGATTTTTGCCTTGTTATAGCAGATGGTAGGTACAGACAGACAAATAGCTCGCCATGTTTGTTGACTGACGTGTGACGTATCCACACAGGTAGGAGCCCAGATTTGAAATCGTGTTGCTGACCACTGTGTCAGCAAATCAGCGGGCAGCGGGGGCGGGACATAGCCCAGTCAATCACGCAGGAACTATAACGGTTTTAATAGGGAGGGAGGGGGAGAATCCAATCCGGTTTGAGCTAGTTTTTCTTCCAATGGAACATTAACGTCTCGCTGCGCTGTGTTAGACTGTACTGGCACAGCTTTATCTTGAATATACCACTGTATTTTCTCCTGTATTCAGTAACATTTAGCGCTTTTTTCCTTTTTTAAAAAACGCCCCACACAAACCAACCATGCCTAAAAGGAGCACAGTGAGTAGACCGACATCTTTCATGCATTCAGTAGTACAGTGTTATAACCCCCAACTGCAATTTGTGATATGGGCTTGTAACCGCTTGCAGTCAGAGTTGTTCAAATGTTGCTACAAATGTCCGCCTTCTGTTCCCAGTGAATGTCAACAATGTTGCGCCGTGCAGAAGCGACTTTAGTTGCTATGTGGGGTCTGTTTTGATTTCCTGAAGTGGCTGATTCTTGGTCTTATCTCTCGTGCAGTGATTATCTTTGTGCCGATGATTTTCCGTGTGCCGGGGTTTTTCTTACCGCAGTATCTTGACATGCATAGTTGCAGTTGTGTATAAATACATTTACTTGCAGTGTAGGACAAAGCGGGCTCGTTTTCTCTGTCGATGGATTGCTTTTCTGCAGAGAAAGTTGGCGGCATATTGATTGTTTCCTATGGAGGTAGTCACGCTGGATGCTAAAGTTTCTCCGAGAGAAAATTGGCACGGAGATCGACAACGTAATGTAGCAATAGTATGTTATTCAGCGGGAGTTTGGCTGGAATGTTGTGGTTGTTATTTTTGTGCGGGCACTATGTCTTGTTTGTGTTTTTGTTTGTGGAACAAAAACACTTTTAATAGAATTTTATAACGAATCTCTTTCATTAACCCAGCGTGCATGTGTGGTTTTTATTAATACGCGGGTGTATAGCAATTGTTGGAAGGCGTTCGTCGTGTCTTTCTGTGCATTGTCGGCTCAGGCCACTCGCAGGTTATGCAATGGCGAGCCTCCGTCAGCAAAGCGCTGCTCTTGTTGCTGGGGGTTCCAGTAGATTCTGCTACCAGATCGACAGAGTCGCTGAGCATCTCGGAGTGACTGTTTTCAAATTCATGGCGGGAACACTCACTACACTGCTCGGTTTTCTCCGTACACTGGCAATCCCATTTATTACCAATGAATGGATGTGTCGGGAGGAGGCGGAGTCCGCCCCCTCCTCCACCGGAGTTTTACAGTAGGCAAATCACTTGCAGGAGGTGGGAGTGTACGACCACATGACGCCCTACGTTATGCTATTATATTACGATGTTAAGACCTTTGTTTTCAAGCATATGGAAGGATTCTTGTTCATTTCTCCTTGCGCCGACACATGTAGTTCCACAAGGATTCATGTTGATATGTTGCTAAGTAACATGTATTAATCCTAATTGATATAATGTGTGTAAACATGCAGACTAATGAGTGTGTCTCAGTCTTACAGCGTTGATGAGCACTGGTGTTTATGTGCACTGAGTGGTTTTTAGATTAGCTCCATTGTGCATCATTTTACAATGTGTCTTAGCCAACCACAGCTTGATCTCAACTAAAACATGCATGACGCTGGATGCGCAGCCATAGGCTAATATTCTGTCTGGGAACGCCCACTTTTGGTTACATAACTAATACTTAAAGCCCATGCCCCACTCCCCTCTACCAATAAAACACCATAGTAACAGTTTCAGACAGTGTCCATAACCTGGATTTCTTCTTTCCTTCCTTCACAGGCAGCTGCAGGTGACTCAGCGGTAAGGAATAATAAGACTTACTCATTTTTTTGAGCATCTGTGTCTTGTTCAAATAAAACAATAAATAAAAAAAACAGTTAGCCTACACACCCACCAGGGGTCAGTAGCACCCCATCAATAACATCCATTGGTTGACATGCTCAAAGTAATCACTGTCTGCTCCTTCTCTCTGCAGCCCAAGAGGAGATCTCTCAGGTTGAAAGATGTAAGTACAGACAAGCCCAGACTGTCACAGACAATATGCACGCTGTCAGCTGCATTCTTAGTGCTGACACTGATGCTTTCTGTCCCCATCCCCACAGAGACCTGCTGCACCTGCAAAGGCAGAGGCCAAACCCAAGCCAAAGGTGGGACCTGGTTTTGATTGCATCCGATTTGACTCATTTATTAGACTCACAAGCTTTTGAAAGAGTGACTAATGTGGTTAATATTGCTGTTTGCAGAAGGCACCTGCTAAGCCTAAGAAAGCCAAGGAGGTGGAGAAGGCCAAGCCTGAGGAGAAAGCACCAGAGGCCCCTGCTGAGAATGGAGAAGCCAAAGCTGAGGAAGAGGTGAGGCCCATGACATCATACATAAACATGGTAAATAAAGCTCCATGGTGATGAAACTTTGACACTCTGTCTTCCAGGCACCAGCTACAGACGCAGCTGACGAGAAAGACGAGGCAGCAGAATAACATCTCTCAGACTACGTCTTTTACCAGTGCTCCCTGTACCTCTTTTCTTGTACAATTCAGGGGAATATTTTTATCAACTATTTTCTAAATACAGGTTTTTTAGTAGTTTGATTGTAGAGAACACTTTTTTTTAATGAAAGAAAAAAGTCAATTTGGAGACGGGAATTTCATCACATCCCACAATTTTTGCATCGCCATAAAAAAATTGCGGTCATTGTTGTTACTGTCGGTGGATTTCATTTCAGTTTTAAATGTGAAGGAGGGGAGGGTGTGGGACAGGTTACCGTTTCAACACGCAAGCACGTCGTTCACAGGAGCTGGGGCAACAACGGCAAGAGATTGCCTGCGTGGATTACATTCCATATGCTTTATAAGGGACAGTGTATGTAATCTGTGCTGGGGTGGGAATGGACAAAGTCACAGGGCAACTCATTGTTTTATTGTTTATAATGAAGAACAGTGTTTTAGAATGTTTGTAAGCTTTGTTCCTATATGTTAACTCTTGTACTCATGCAGTTTTCTTAATGAATCTGATCAATAAAGCTAAAATCCCTAGTACTGGAGCTCTCCCTATCAGAACTGTGCATCGCGTGTGTTGGTTGTGTCTCTGTTCTGTGATAGCATCGCAATAAATTTGTATAGCTGCTGTGAAAAAGGTTTTCAATCTTTCTATATGCAGTGTGTTATGGTACATTGTAAGGATGGTAAAATGGAATGTTTTCTTAGCCAAGCTAATGAGGTATGTAACCATGAAAAAAAAAAAAGTGTTGAGACTGGCTTCTTAAAGGCCAACAGATAAACTGTACATTTATTTGAGATGTCAATTGCATACCAGCAGTAGCAATATTCATGTGAGTTTTAGGTATCTGTATCAAGTACAAGTGTGCAGTTTCTTTTTATTTGTTTATAGATGTACCTGTGTAATGATTGTTATCAACAAACCAATAAAACTCAGTTGGTAGTTGTTATGCTGTTTCATTCTGAAAAGTTGGTTAATTATTAAGGTTGCTAATGCAAGAGTGTAGAAGAATGAACTGTTAACTGAAAAGCAAAGCTTTGAAAATACTTTACAAGTTTAAAATTCTTACCGAAGAGGCTGTAAAATGTGTTCTGCCAGAAAATATGTCATAACAGTTCAGCATTGATAGTGATTTATACTCCACCGTACTCTAAGCATGTTGACCTGTATAGGTCCACTAAATGATCACAGTTTTAGAATGCACTGAAGTAAAATAAGGACCAATTTGGTAAATGTTTCTAAAATATGACACACCGGAAGATTTTAGTAGAAACATCTAATTCACGGACAAATATAGGCTAAACATGTATTTAGAACTGTGTATTTTGGTCCAGGTGTAATAGAAAATGTGCATATGTACAGGACAAGTTCAAAGACAATGCAGATTGAGCTCAGTCCATGGTGAGCACTAAAAAGGAAGAAGTGAAGTATTAGTCAAAGCATGATCTGGACGGGCATATTGTTTAACTCTTCTAAAATAATATTATTTATTGATTGATTGATTTATATATATACAAAATCATTCAAATGTGCCCTGTCCCCTGTAAAGCCAGACATAATAAAGATGTTCTGTCCAAATAAAAGCAGATGAGACAGTTTCAGCACCATGGACAGCTTCTTCCTCTGTGGACACTTTATCAGCTGCTGTTATTCCTCCGCCGCCCTTTCCTTCTTCCTCCCATCACAATGCATTCACACCAGTTTTCACCATACCATATTTAGCTTCTGTTAGTAAACAAACCGATAGGATGGTGCGCGCTTACGTATCTCTGATGCAATGGCGGCAGCACGTTCCCTTCTGGCTCTGCTGTGATTGGTCGGCAGAGGGAGGAAGGAGGAAGACTCACTTTGCTTAATGAAGCTGTCAGATGCTGTCGTATCTACAGAGAACACAAGCAGCACATCTTTGTGTCGTTCAGATGTTTGTATTTTTCATATTTTGTCCGTGTACCATACTGCCGATATACTTTAACTGCAGCAATGAAAACGGATGGAACGAATGTGTGAGCGGTTCTTTTGAATACCGGGGCTTTATTGAAGCATGCTGCGATCACTCTTTAAACTGGATAGACAAATAGTCGCCTTGATGGGAAATTTACATTCACCAGTGAGATGCATCTTAACAATGGACAGTAACAGTGGACATATTTCTTATTTATTTCCCCTCTCCACGTGACATCTGGTGGGGAAATGTGTTTCTTCATTTGTTGACCTAAGCAGTCAAATTCATTTGTACTCAATATTTATAAATATTCACATATGCTCAACATGTCCACCCCAATGCATTATTAATATATGAATTTAAAAAATACTACTGCGCCACAGCTTCAGCCTTGTATTTACTCCAAGAAGTCTAAGAATAAATCTGACATCTGAATCTGAAAATACTCACCCCAGGTTGCTAAAATCTTTCCAGGACATGAACTTGGTGTGGTAGCTATGACCCGGAAGTGAAGAAGATACTACACGTAGTTTTGATGAAGGCTGCTCAATATGCTGTAAACATGACAATATATCATGTCCAGCAGGTGAAAATTACTGACTGGAAATCAGCCTTGCATTGGCAACACATTGATATAAAGCAGTGGTTCCCAACCTGGGGGTCGCGAGGCCTTCTTGATTTTAAGGGAACTCTTTACAAATATACACAGTAGGCCTATATATCAGCATCTGGTTCACTTCTGTGAAATAATGTGAAATAAATTGTCTAATAGAACAATAGCTAAGCGATAAAATAATATAATCCGTCAAAATTAATCCAAACCACTCGTTTAACACAAACTTCTTGCAGTTACTGAGTTCACTGATTGGGTTGAACAGTTTGAATATGAATATGAAATATATGAAAGTTTTGGTTGTTTTAATTGTTCCCCTGGTCCATACTGGCCATGAAGAAGTTCCTTCCTAAAGCTTCTTTAATGGAAGTAATGTGGGACAAAATCCTTGGAATCATGCAAAAATGCATTCTGAGATTCAACTGAAGCTGTGAGGATTCAGCAGTCTGACTGAAACCATAAATTGGCTATCCCCCACAGTTAGTCTTTTTAATAAAAAGAAGCATCCCTCTCTCTGCTTCCCTGCTTCCAAACTTTCATAGTAAAAAGCCTAACTTTGGATGCGGCTCACATGATTTGTGAACTCTTATTAGCTTCAGTGGAACTTTCAAATGCAGTTTTCCACATAAGGACTGTCCTTCATTAGCAGAATCGCATTAGGAAGAGATCTTTAATGTCCAGTATAGACAGGAGGAACCATTACAGCAACCATAAACTGTTCCAATGTACATATGGACATGTGAGTATGTTGATTTTAAAAAATGTGTGCCTATCCTTTAGCCATAAGCAGACATTCTCCTTCCAGCTTTAGGAATGTTTATGCATCTTTAGTGCCGTTTCAGAACTGGCTGAAGCAAGAGGCCAAATCTCACAGGTTGTGGGTGCTAAACTGAACTGCCAGTTCACAGAGAAACATAAACCAAACAAAGAAAACTTCACATTTATTAGATGTCATCCGTATAATTCCAGTAAGATCTAGACATGCCAACATGGCACTGAGTGCAGACCCATTATTATTGGAGTTGACAAAACTCACATTTAAATTAAAGAGATGAGAAAGGTAACCGTATATAATCCAGCATTGTAACTACTGTATATAACCACAGTGGTAGTGACAAAACACCTGTAGCAAAAGTGTGATGTTGACTGATCTTAAAAAAACATGTCAGATCACAAAAGCTGACATGGTCTAAAGAGTCTGCATGAGTGTTATACTCTCTACCATGAAGCACAGAACTGTGTATAAAAATATCATGATCTCTGATTACTTCATTTCAGTGACATAATGAGCCTGGTACATTTTTATAAATACTTGCAGTATTAGTGAAATGACATGCTACCACATTTGTGCGAATACCTAGACAGATACTAGGCTAGAATATACAGGCCCATCAGTACACATTCAATAAGTTAGATATAACTGACCTCCACTAAAGGCAAGGTATGCAGAGAGCAGCACACACCCACTTTATCTCCACAAAATCTACTCTTCATGTCCAGGTTTTGCAGCATAAAGCTCTCATAACCTTTAGATGTTCTTGACATGAAAACACCCTTAAGTGGAAGCATTAAAATGTTAGCTTGTAATGAACAATTATCATCTACGCTATCTTTGTGCTGGTGAATGAGGAAAAAGATCAGTATAGTATGTGGGACAGAAGTACCTGACTATGAATCTAAACTGGTTTAAATCAGGGGTTCTCAACCAAGGGTCCCTGAGGGGGTCCTCAGAAAAAATATTTTCATATATATTATAAATACTATTTCACTGAAGAAGAAGTTTGACAAATAAGTGAATATATAAGCATGACTGTACTGTTCATAAATTTCACACTCTTCACTTTTAATCTGCCAATCTAGTTATGAAATAAGTAAATCTTATCAGATGGGAATCCCTGATACTACATTTTACCAAATACAGGTCTGCAGCCTGATGTGTATCAATGTGGGGGTCCTTGATACCAAAAATGTTAAGAACCACTGGTTTAAAAGACTCACACTGACCCTGAGCATCTACATCAACCCAGTTAATCAGGAGACAATGTCTGAGATTAGTGTGTGTTTGATAGTGGTTTTGTTTGGTCAAATTGGAGTTGTATTAATGTGCAGTCTTCTCTATACAGAGCCATCAACAGTGTGAGAACACAGTCCATCCAGTCATATAACGGGACATAGACAGTAGGCTCATTTCAGTAAGGTACATTAGTCCAGTTTCTCGGCGATCCGTCCCATCTTGGTGCGCATGTTGCGTACGAGGAAGAAGCCAACAGTGGCAACGGCCATTATCACCTCAGCTATCCAGAAAGCCATGTCCCAGCTGTATTGTTTGGCAATAGTGCTGAAGGGAAGGCCGGCCATAAAAGCCCCCACTGTAACAAAAGCAGTAAGACAGTTTAGTCATATAATTGAGTCAATGCTGGAGTACTACAGCCAGTGATACAGATGTTTCTGCTGCTTGTGTGAGTCTGCAGCTCACCATTAGCCATCAGAGCTACAACAGCATGAGAGGTTCCACAGAAATTTGAAGGAGCGCTTTCACTGGCTATCACCCCAAACAAGGCAATTGGTCCATAAGAAGAAAATCCAAACAGAGCACCGAGGAAGAGGATCCAGATCTGCGGATGACAAGAAAATGTGAAACACATGTTCGTGAAGGCTTTCCAAACATTCAGTACATTGAATGTTTATCCTCATAACCCCATTAAATGTTTGAGCGTACCTCTTTTTCTGACACACCAATGAGGACAGAAATGGGATGAATGACTTGGACCCAAAGAGGAGCCTCCTGAGCAAAGAGAATCAGATTAATCTTGTAATATATTCAATACTGACAACATGTACATGTCAATCATTTTACACAGTATAAAAAGGATGAAGTTGCTATTACCTCTGGGATTTCAGGTGTGATGGTGACTCTGAAGAGGTACATGGACACATACATACCGGCCATCATGAAAATGAGCAGGCCGTGGCGAGGGTTGCCATGGGTGCCCAAGCCTTGCTGGAGGAAGAGAGGATGTTTTTACCACTGACCTCTACACAATAATAACTGTCATTGTTGCCTGATTTTATCCCCATCTGTGACTCACCCGAGATACAGCTCTGTCAGTGATGAAGCCTGATGCGAGGCTACCCACAAAACCTCCCACCTCCAAGGCACTCATGTAGGTACTGCCTGTGAACAAAACAGCGGATGTCAACACCCCTGACGAGTCTGATTAAATGAAAATCAATCAGTGGGAATCAGTGGACAATTAAAATGCGTACCCATGAGAACAGTCTGGCCTTTCTCCTGCATGAGGAACAGCTGTCCCCAGTCGGTCGCAGCCGTCTTCACCCCAAACACCACCAGGTAGCCCAGAGACAGCACCCACAGGAAGGGAGAGAGGAGGAACTCACTCAGGGTGCTTTCGCTGTTGCCTGGTGGGTGAGTACATACAGGGAGATACGTCCACACAGAGATCAGCAACAGGTCAATATCGAACAGTGCAGTAAGTTCACTTACTGAGTTTATGTCCATACTGGCATAAAAGTACGAAGGATATGAAGAAAAATAAGTGCTGGTTTCATTTTGGTATGATCTGTACTTGTTACAGCATGATCAATACATGTTTCCTAAAAACATATTAAAGACATTTCAAGGCCTAAAATTTATATTATTGGATTTTAGACTTTTTAAGACCCCACAGGCACTCAGTATTCTATACAGGATCTGTTCAAAACTTTAGTTATGTCCACACTGCCATCTTCTGGTGACAAAAGATTGAATATGTATTTGTCACATACTGATAATAACAATATATGCAGTAAAATGCAGGCGTGCCATACTCAAAGAGCAGTTTGAATGACTTCAAACTTAAACCACACCAACCAACATGTAGACCTCAGTAACAGGCTTTCTTGGTGAAACACTGACTGACTTAATTCAAACACAAAATGGGTGAGCAGTTGTTATTGATGAGGTACTAACTGCTCTGTTAGTACCTCAGATGTTGTTTGGGAAACACACCTCAAGTCCAGTCTTGAGCACTGATGTGCACATTCAGGCCCATCCACGTAGTAGGCAAGTGTGTTCCATGTCTTAACAAATCTAACACACACACAGTACACCTAAATTGTGGCTCAGATGATTAATAGATTTAAAACAAAGTTGTATTAGAGATTGGACCGATTGGGAAATTCTGATGCCAATAGCGATGTTTTTGTTATTTATTCGCCTTTTGTGCCAGGGAAACAAAGAAATCTACAAAGATAAGCATCTCTGCCTTGTTGCAGCTCAGTCTGTTTCTCTTCTCATCCAAGATGTGAGACAGCCACTCACTGTCTGTGCTGCTGCAGGTGCACATTGGTGTCTGTGTGACCTTTGTGCCAGTGCTGGTAAAAACAGAGGTGATCATTTCTCCTTAATGTTACACACTGGACCTTTAAATCTAATTCAGCTCGAATCAAATAACGTTTCCTTTTCTCAATAGTCCAACCTGCCCCTTGATAACTCGGTTTAACTGCTTTTATGATTCTGATGAGCCTGCTCCCTCGGCTCCAGAATGGGTGTTTCTTTCCACTGTAACCTCAAGCGTACTTATTTGTTAATTAATAACTCAAATAATAATAATTTGGAAATTAAATATCTGTTCTTGCACAAGCTACGGGACATCCTCATTAATCAAGTATGTCCCAGTGAGCTCTGATAAACCTCCACACACTGCAGTCTAAACGGGAACTTGGATACTGGTGCAGTTATCAAAACTTCGTCATACAAGCAGGCACTTGATTACTCGCAAATATCGCAAGTGTGGGTGTAAGGACAGACCCGCTGTTGGGATGTTAGAAGTGAAAGGGAGCTAACTTGGCACTATGTGACCGACATGATTCTAGGTAACCATCTTCTTGACTTACCTCCCTTAGCCCCCTTCTTGGCTGCTGTCTGGATGCTGGGCAGGCCCACATCATTCGGCTCATTCTTTACAAACACTAGACAAACAAATGAGAAGGCAGCACAGAAAGCGCCTGACATGGTTAGAATAGTCCTCCAGTCGTAGTACTGCAGGAGCAGAGTGACCAGGATTGGACCCAGACTCCCGGCCAGGTTCATACTGCAGGACAGCACAGACCACCATGTTCCAAACTGGGACGGCTCAAACCACTGAGGGAACAGAGACATAGGATAGAACAAAGCAAAGAATCGTCAACATTACCAAAATCCTACAATGGTCAAAAATGCACTAATACCTTCATATGCATTTTTACAGCTATGTATATATTTATATATTGTTGGTTAAGTTTCACTTCCCTGAAGCAACCCAGAGGTCAGGCTCAAAAACATGCTGATCCACTGTATTTAAATATCTTTAAAAAGGTCCAGTGTGTAACATTTAGGAGTATCTATTGGCTGCAATGGAATATAACACCATAGTCGTAGAATGAGCTGTTTTTATCTACAGAGGGAGAGGGTCCTCTTCTACAGAGT
>NW_023339763.1:21717005-21723732 GCF_004916995.1 Morone saxatilis | reverse complement strand
CACTGGCTCTAGATAGGGCTTTTGGGGTTTTTCCATTGCCACCGTATTTCCATTACAAGCTGGAAGGTGAACAGTATTCAGCTGGTTGCAATCTGCAGCTTCATCACGAGATGACACTGAATCCTACCACTGGCCCTTTAAGAGGATATTAAGGCAGAGACATTACAACACAACAACTTTTTTTTTCCAACATGCAACACTGTTCAGATTCTTCTCTTATTTTACTGGTTCTGGAGAAATGGTGTCAGAACCACACACCCTTGTGATGTAATACAGCTGAAGACAGCCAGAAGCATTCCTCACACACCATATCCCACAGAGCAACAGAGTAACCAGTAACTTGAGAATCCACTGAGTAAACACTTCAAGCGGCCCACAAGCTGATTTAACTCTGTGTTGATCCACAGTGTGTGGATGTTGACTTAGCTGTGGAACAGGAGCTGCAGAGCTGTAGCAAACTGATAGCGACTTGAAGATCTCGTCTCACTAGAGAAGAAAAACACCTCTAAGTTTTTTTCTTTTGGAAAGATCTGCTGAGGATCTTCTATAAATACATTCTGCTGTAATCTGATCCCCTTTAGCACTAACCCATGCCAAAGCCTATTTATTCCCCACATTTGAACACTGGTACTTTTAAGGCAGCTACTCACAAGCCTCAAGTAGTCTGTGAGCATAGACTAGCAAAATGTGTTTACGCCAGGTCTTATCTAAAATGCACACCATTCACCAGACTGTAATGATCTAAAAGCAGTCTGTGAATGAGGCCAACTATCACTTCCAATATCCACGCTTTGGACTTTAAGACAATCAGTGTCTCATACAGCTCACACAGGCTTCCTCTGGCCCAAAGGTCAGCACTGTCTGACAGCAAGGAACTGGATTCCTTCAGATGCTTCCAACAACCAACAGACAGGTGCACTCCCTCCCCCGCAGTACAGTGTGAAAACACAGACAATATGTCTGGCAGCAGGTGGCTCCCACTCCAGGGTTACACACTTTCACTAGCTGGCATCACAAACAGCCTGCATGTTGAGAGCAGGACTTCCCTTGGCTCTCAACATCACAGTGAATGAGGGATCTGGGTTGCAGAAGTTGGCAGATAGGATGCCATTACCTTGCGCAGAACCTTGCCACACGGGGGCCAGCCACAGCCTTGTCCCAGGCCGTTGATGAACCAGAGAAGTGAGAACATGGGCACAGTGGAGGACCAGGAGAAGGCTATGTTGATGCCCCCCACCAAGAAGAGGCCGATGGAGAAAAGCCAGCGTGCACTGATCTGATCTGACAGCACGCCACTGATGAACTTACTGATGGCGTAGGCCATAGTCTGGCTGCTGGTGATCATACCTGCAGACACAACGGGAAGGCTGGTGTTAATGTAATGAACAAAGAGAGACTACATCACAGGAGACAAGGGCTGTAGGTCTGTACTCATGAAGTTGGATGATCATTTCACTGCCAGGAATATAAAATCAGAAAATGTGTCCAGAAGCTCATAGCGCCACCATGAGACATGTTGACATTAGTGGTTAAAGTGAAATGTCTCTACAACTATCAGATGGATTGCCATGAAATTTGGTAGTGGTCGACCAGTATGGGTGTTTAATGGCCAATGCTGGCCGCAAAGCAGCCGATGCCTGATATATAATACAGATATTAAAACAAAGGAAAGTCAAGTATCATTCCATTATTCCATCCACTTTACAATCTAATATACACTATCATCTTTTATACATTAATGAAATAGAAAAATAAATTGGGATTTGGTGTAGATTTGACTGGTATTATTGGGAGAGTTTTGTACAGTATTCAGAAGCATTCAAAATTATATTCAATATTATCACATAATTTATATTTAATGCTAGCCAGTAACTGTCTTAGATTAGATTGGCTGTCATTTGGAGAAATGTATTAACACAAAAAAGACAAACAATCAAGATAAACGAGTTATAGTACAGGACTGGAAACTTTTTCACCACCTTTCCAAACTAGGGATGGGAGCTGATTACATTTTATTGTTATCAGTGCCATTATTGATTCTTCATATTGGTCCAATTCTTTAGCAATTCCCTTATTGATTCCTGATCAATTTTCTGAGTGGAAAAAACACCTGTTTTCAGCAACAATTAGTCCGAACGCAGCGTAGAAACAGAGTAGAAAAAAGAAATGCATGTTAATTTAAGTTTTCATAGTCAAAAAAAGAAATCTGCTATGCCTGCCTCCTTATTGCTTATGTTATTATACCAGGATATCTACCCTCAGTAACAGACACACTGCTTGGCTGGGAAGCAGTGGCCCTCGTGCGTGTCAAATAAATGGCTCAGAGGCATACAATTCCAATGGATCAGACAATTTGGAATCAGGTCTCGATTTCCATCCCATTCCAAACCTCACAAGGGGGAGCGCTAACATCGTTCCAGAGCAGCCACACTGACAAGGCTGTCTGCAGATGTGTCTGTAGACATTTTTTGTTAATCAGCCTCATGAGTGCAGGCATCGGCCTATGCCATGTATTAATAAATGCCAGATAATCGGTCAGCCACTAAGATTTGGTTTAGCCATTAATGTCCTCCACAGGATACACTGTAATACCTCTAGTGATCCCCTGACTATTATCATCATCACGTCAAATCTTTTAATTGTCGGATACTTTGGTTTATACTAAATACCTGCAAAACTAATTACAATTCCATTAGCCTAAGCTGTACTTTGTGTTTAATGCTAATTAGAAAAAGGTTAGCACGCTAGAGCACAGTAGTGTGCCTTTTAATAGTGGATTGAATCCATTTCTTTTTAGCTGTATTTAAAGTGTTACAGCTTTTCATTAAAGTCAAGTGTAGTGGTCAGAAACCTCTGTCATGAGTGGGGCTGAGCCTAAACAGTTACTTTACCTCCTGAACATGAAATGTATTGATGTCTATTTTTCTATTTTGCAATGTGGAGGGTGAAGCTTAAGAAAACTAGAAGCTGTTTAATCTCTTTGTCCATAGTTTTCAGTTTGCCACAGTGCATGTGTGTGTATGTTTGGCAAACTAAAACTAGGACAGATTTAGGAATTACTGCACAATGTTTCTGTCAAACAATAGCCTCTTTACAGACCCAATCATTGCTTAAGGCACTGGTTTTCAAACTGGGGCCTGGGGAACAACATGGTCCCTTGAATGGGTTGTAGTGGGCCCCCAGCAAAAGGAGGAATAGAATAATTTAACTTTTATTAAATTTTTTGGAAGTTGGAAAAAGGGAAGAAATCGAAAATCGAAATTGGCTATTGATTGTAATTTACAGTGATCCTAGCGAGATCATTGACTGACTATGCAGACAGTCTGAGGTCTAATATGCATCTATTGTGAGGGTCCTTGGTTTGGGAACCCCTGACTTAACGAAATATTTCTTTAACCAGACAAAGAAAAGCATTAATGCTACTGCCTCACCCAAGTCATCTTTGTCCAGTTCAATCTCCTCCATCACAGAGGGCATGACGAAGGAGAAGGTCTTCCTGTTGAAGAAGTACAGCGCGTAGCCGATGAACATGCAGAGGAAGATGGCTGTCCGGTAGTAGCCATAGCCTGTGGCCCCCATGATTACACTTGACTGAGCAAAAACAAAAAGGCACACAACTTCAAGGATGATGAAGAAAACCAATAATTATTTCCTCTTTTCTTCAGTGGAGTCTTGATTTGGGTCCTCTGGCATCTAAATTATAGCTAATCAAGCTGAGACCTGTGCTGTTATCACCGGCCAGCCACTGTTGGACTGTTCTTAGTAAAAAGTCAACACCATCAACTACTTGTTTGCTCTGGCACAAAGGAGATATGAATGAAGCTGTGGCATCGGCTGGGCTGCACTTTTTAAATATGCCCTGCAAGGAGAACCGCTCTTGTACAGCACTCTTCTTGTAGGCTGGTAGCTCTATCTGTGAGGCTGCTGCTTGTAGAAGCCAGGGCAGAGGAAGGAAGCCTTACACCAGCCTGAAAAGGAAAAGAACATAACAAACACCGCTTAAATATATATACATATACAATTATTAGCCTGTTGTCACAGCCTGGCTGCGCTCTGTTTACAAATCCCGTCTGGATTCGCTATCAGGAAGGAAAAATTGGTATCAATACATCTCTATGTGCAACTTAGTAGAGCAACTAAAACTGTAGTTTTTCTCATCTACATCCACTAAATGTTGTCAGACACTTTGTCACTGAGGATTAGCGAACGTTAGATGGCAGCTATTGTAGTCCGTTTCGCTGCTATTTTCTATTTTCTGTTATCAAACTTAGGGGGAATTAAGGACTTATTTAGACCAAATCAGAATTGATCGAAAGACTGTGGAAAGACTAATAAAGACTTTTGTGGCTACTGTAGAAGCATGGTGGTTCAACATGGCAGCCTCCATGGAAGGTGACCCATGCTTTCTGTCTAGGGCATAACCACGCATTCTTTGAGGGGGACGTGTGCCCCCACCTGAAAAATGATACTGATACTGAACAATGTCTACAATGTGGTTGCACCTTTGGTTTCTGTAGATATATAAAACTCATTCTAAGGTAACAAAAACTCAACGATTCTTAAGTTCAGTTAATTACACACAAATATAAACACAGTTATGCATATCCGATTCCCTATAAATGTTTACACTGGAGCTCTAATTTTAACAGGTGAAATAGGCAGATAAGAGATCATTGAATAATATATTGTTTGGACACAACACCAGCTTTACAGAGAGACGTGCAATCAAATAATCATTTAATGGGTGAACACAAGTCTTTGTGATGAAAGTACAAACTTTCTCATAGCAATACAGTTTGTGGAGTTGCCAGTGTTCAGATAGAGGGGTCTCTCCCTGCTGGTGGCTGTGATGCTGTGTGGTGGTCAGTTGACCCAGACACCTTGTTATTTACAGCCCCTCAGACGTCACAGGTTCAGGTGCGGCCAGGTCCGGGATACAGTGACACTGGACCTTCAGCTCAGCTCTTTCTGTCGTCCACTGCTCATATAAATGTCATAAGTCGTTGCTTTAACTGCCATGGTCATCTGCTTCGGACTGGAGGTCTCCAGTCAGCAACCCTGCAGATATCAGGTGTCGTGCACAACTTAAACTTAGAAGAAGTGACGCAGCTAGCCTTTTTACACATATAGAAGTCAGGAGAAAGAAAGAGGACCTTAAATGAGCGCTAAGTGTTCTGCAAGTGTTCTGTAAGGCAGGAACATCTGTGCTGTGTTAGCCGTCACTCCTAAACCAAATACGTGCTCCACCATCAGACCATTTCAACTCACCGAGCTCCCACACAGAAACACAGTGTATTCAACAGCATTGCACATGACAACAGACCCCCTACTTCACCAAACAGGGCCGTTCTTGCTAACTTTGGTACAAAGATGCCCTCAGTTACTCGTGGCGAACTGATTTATGGGGCGGTTCGTGTATTGGAGGGTCCTTCGGGCCTACGTTTGCCCAAATGCCGACATAAAGCAAGACACATCGATGCTCTCCGCCGTCGGAAACAGCCGTTTACCGCCCGGCTGCTACACGGGATGTTGAAATGCCTGTAAAGCTGTTACCTTTCATTCGCGTCCCTCTTGCTGATCCCATCCATGCAGAAGGGCGACGCGCGTTCATGAGTCTGCAGCTTTTGAGCGCGTCCCCGTGACACAGCTAAGCCACCGTGGCACAAGCCAGACACTGCTGCAGGGTACAGTTTCAAATGCTGCACCACCATCCGTGAATGCATCTACTGCAAGGGTCGAGTCCAGTACCTGGTGGGATTCAGGTCAATTCTCACGCAGCCAAACTCCATTTAATATTTGTATTATTTTACTTTAAATGTGTATTTCCTCACCATGCAGACATCATGGAATCTTGTATGATCTGTAAGGAATCAGTCGGACCTGCAGATTAATTCCTCATAGTCGAATTTATTTATATTGTTTATACTATACGGATTATTCATTAAAATCTCAATATTTGCCGCTCACTGCTGCCCCCTCCTGACTGCTGTGTGTTGTGTACATTCAGAATTAAATGAAAAAGAATGATGTACAGATTCTGTATGGTGTGCATTAGTGCAGCCCTGCTTCATGTCTGTGGAGTAGCCCACTTTACTCCGCTGGCACTGAATAAAATTCATTTTAAGACACACAAAGATTACTAGATTACATTACTGAAACTTTCACTATATAAGGGCAGTTGCACACAAGACAGATAATCAGAAAAAATCATGTTCCTCTTGGTCCTCCCAGTGCTGACCAATCAGAGCCAAGAAAGATAGCTGATCGTTGACTCAACAACAGCATATCTTTAAGCCACCAACCCAAAGTGTCTATTATTTATTTTGTCTTTTATTTATTCTCACAGCTGGAAAAAAAATGTATTTATTATGGATGGCATGTGCTTTATAATGTCAAAATGTCCGCTGTGAAAAAGGCCTATTGATCCCTTGCTTCACTTTTGGTTTTCTGTGTTCCTCTCTTAAAGTGATGGCTGGTATTTGTGGTCCATTATAAAGTCTTTGTGCTCTTTTGTTGCTGGTATGTCTTGGTGAAGTCACAATTTTTATTATTAGTTCAGTAAGTTTAGTAAATGGTTGACCAGAGTTTTTGTAGTATACAATATATATATATATGTAATTTATATATTGTTCATGACCAATTCAGTATTGGCAACCTGAACGGCCCAACAAAACCACTGTCCACCCACACCAGTGTAAGGATGGGAACTGATAAGATTTTATTGATA
>NW_023339763.1:21716707-21716938 GCF_004916995.1 Morone saxatilis | reverse complement strand
GTATAATCACCTGAAAATAAAAGTTGAAAACTAGTTTTTTAGCACTAGTCAGTAACTGTCCGAGATTAGAGTGTCTGTCAGGAGAAACGTGTGAACAGTTAGATAAAACAAGCAGGATGCATGTGCGTTATAGTACAGGGCTCACAGCTAACTTGTCTACCACCTCTCCAAACTAGGGATGGTAATTGAAAAAGGTTTTATTGGCACCATTATATTATATTATATTAATAT
>NW_023339763.1:21716413-21716666 GCF_004916995.1 Morone saxatilis | reverse complement strand
GATGCCATTATCGATTCTGCTCATCAGCCCGATTCTTTATCTATTCCATTATTGATCCCTGATCAATTTTCTGTGTGGCCTACACAGGTCGTCAGTGCAACTGCTTTATTAGTGTGAACATAGTGTAAAAACAGAGAAGAAAAAGGCCTGAATGTGTCCTCAGGTGAGTAAAAGCTCCACAGTTTTTACTCACTCTGTTTAATTTGGAACCGGTTGTCAATGTTCTCAATTCCCATCCCTAAATATTTGTACA
>NW_023339763.1:21714027-21716357 GCF_004916995.1 Morone saxatilis | reverse complement strand
CTGCATGGTACTAATGTTATTATACTATATTTACCCTCAGTAACAGACATGCTGCTCAGTTAGGAACAAATGGCACTTGTGTGCAGTGTGTCAAATACTGGCATTTCTGGAATTTAAGCCCGTGTTGAGTAGAAAGATGTTTCAGCGTTTTTCTGTTTTTTCCACCTTTACTTGAACTGATCATTCTGTAGACATTTCAACTAGCACTGCTCATCTTTTTTCCTCTCCGCCACGACCCCTTCTTGATGCAAATTTCTAGCAGTGCAGAAGCATCAATAAATGGAAGCTCAGAGCCGATTCCGATGGATTGGACAATTTGGAACCGGTTCTGGGTTCCCATCCATACACAGCTGTTTTTAATGACTGTGGCTGACTCCACTGCATGTACAGACTGTGAGGCTGGAAAACAAATGAGAAAAAAAGGGGAAAAGGAAAAGAAAGCGACAAAAAGAAACATTAGAGAGGATATTCAAACAGAGACACCTCAGGATGGGGAGCCCATATCTTAAAAATAGTGTGTGGAGTTTAACAGCCTCCACTTATTATATTTACTCTTAGTCTTATCGTACTTCTAATATATAGCAATACACAGTATATCTACAACAGTGATTTATGTGCACATGCACTTCTTGCACACAGATAGGCCAAGACTAAAGTAACGTGTTTGATTGCAGTGGAGTCGTTATAGAGATTACAGTAAACAGAGAAGAGTGTATGCGTCATGATTGAGATTTTATATATCTGCGCTTTATGCTCAATTTATAACCAGCGGATTATGTGCATTCTGCCTTCAGAATATGAGTGAGAGACAGAAAATGTAGTCGAGCTGCTATTGTACAATCCAGGTAGGCCATTACAGACCAAGATATTGTATGGAGAGAGATCAGTTCAGATAAATGAATCAACTGTCATGTGTCTATTTTCTGTTTTTATGGTTGTCAATGGTGTTGGTTTCTTGTGAGGTTTCTTCTCTTAAATTCCTTGAAATTATCATAGCGAGCTTGGGCTACAACTGTTAATACATTGGAGGCTCCCTAAACGAAGCAGACAAAAAAGTATCCAGTACATCACTAGGACACGGTGTTTTTCGCTTCAAAAGGTATTAAAAATATATAATCTAGAATATAGTTCTCCTTAGACTTGTATAATATATAATACATCAGTAGATTCTGCATTGATGACTTGAGGATAGTGTTCACCTTATATTTGCTTTCTAATATTGTATTTGCTTGAGAACGAGGTCTTGCTATAAGATAGTCCATCTCACACTTGAGTAGGAGTCACATGAGTCTGTATATCCTCTTCACGCCACGTTGACACAAATAATCTGACTTCGATCGCTGATCAACGAGTCTCTGAATAGCCAGTCTCAACCTGAGATCATGGCATTTGTCATTTTTTGTATGTGGCAGAAAATGAAAATGAGAATATTCCTTTTAAAATCTACGCCTCAGTTGTCTCTTCACTGCAATATTCAAAAAGCAATAAATACTCACGTTCGTTCCAATGATGCCATACATCAATCCTACATCTGTTGATGGTGACCAGAAGCAATACTAACATTCAGATCAACGAGAACTTTAAATTACAGACTTAAAGCTGCAAGCAGCGACTGAACCGGCCGCCCTCCGCACTACCACGCAATACTTCGCGCGTGCTGCTGCGTGCTGTCGTAATCACGTGCGGACCACAACTCATGCCACAACTTCTCACCACGTAAATCAGATCAAAATCTGTCTTACTTCCTGTTGCCCCAGTAGTAGCGCTTACTTCGCTATATCCTGAATATTATCTACAATTAGATCGTGTTCAGGGCCAGGACTCTTAATCACACCACATGCTGACAGTATTCGTTGCAATCAGACATCATGTACGCAGAATTATGACGAAACCCCTCTTTTTATAGCGACAATTGGATAAGCCACGGAACCGCCACCACCCACGCTCCACAGTGTTTGATCGGAATAACCGTGAATAGCACAACTTTTAATCGTGAATCTTGTCTTAGAGGGCATGTGTCCAAAATCTGAAGTCGGTCACGATAAATATCCCTGCGGAAGTTTGTTCAAATACCAAGCCGGGCCAAATCGCTAAAAACTGGCCACAAAACCAACTAATGGACCGACTTCCTGTTCCTACGTTTGGGGTTATGGCGATCAAGAGGCCTTTTCCCTGCTTATTTCTATCATGATCACCACTGCTTAACCGACTTTTCGTACAATGTCCGGCCTTTACGTGTTTGGGGGCACTGAATTCTGGGGGCCGTGGCTTAGCCATTTGGCTGCGCCCGTGCACGGGACAATTGCACACGTGAATTTTTGACATGATTG
>NW_023339763.1:21711182-21714002 GCF_004916995.1 Morone saxatilis | reverse complement strand
GGATTGAATTTTGTGCAAATTTCCATGACTTTTCGAGCATGTTGCGGCCGCCAAATATGCAGTCGAAGAGGCAGAAAAATAATAATTCCTTGCATTACAATAGGGCCTAATAAGTGCATTATCAGACGTCCAGAAAGTTCTTTTGGATTTGACCCACTGCATGCTTCATATTGTAGGTCATAGCTGTTACTGCAGTTTATTTACTTAGGATATTTGTGGCTTATCAATACTGTTCACATGGTAACAGCAGGTTTCTGTTCACACCAAAATGAACAGGGTTCCCACGCATCATGGAAAATTCGCAAATTTAGAGACTAGTTTTCCAGTCCTGAAAACACCTTGAAAATGATTAAAATTGCCAAATATCCTGGAAATAAATTATGTAGTCCTGGAAAATTTTAATTGTATCTTAGCCCCTCATTCAGATTGCCAATGTAAACCTTGGTTAGAGGCAAACTGTAGTAAACTGCCCTGTACTGTCAAGAAAATGTCCTGCAGGTCCTGGAAAAGGATTTCTTAAAAAGAGTGGGAACCCTGATGAAGTCTAATTAAAATCTAACTAAAGTCCCTGGCCAAAAATTGTGTCCCATTTCCAGCTATGTCCCTCTCAAAGTCTTTTATTAGCTTCAAATGTAGATATATTACACATTTTATTTTTTGGAATAACCAGGACTATTGGAAAAGTAAGATTTAGGAATATTTGTAATTAAGATTTGGAGTATGTAGAATTTTGGTTCACCTTGTTACAAAATATATTTTATTATAATTGTGAAGGTTAAATACGACATTACAACAAGCAGCACAACTAATCAGTGTCATCTATGAGGTTTTTGGTGAAATTGACAGCAACTATGAGCTCTCAACAGCATCATAACAGTCGAAAATGTATAAAGGACAGTAACAGAGAAGATTTACTCTGAGCAACTTGTACTTGGTTTTACTAAATTCAAACGCCAGTGACCTTTCTGACAGAAATTGAGGCTCAACACCTAGAATATGAATAGTTCACTAAAGCCTCATGAATAACACAGGCAACACTTTAGTGAACCTTGTATAGCCACATTAGGAAGAATGGGACACATCCAAAGGTAGTGCTTAAATGCTCTGTGGTTACAAAGAGTGGTTACAATTAATTGTGATAGTTCCTTTTGTCCATAAGGACCAGAGCTATTGATGTTCCATATTCCTTACTCCATACACCAACCTATCTCGCACATAATAACACTATATATACATATCACATGCTTCCCACACAAACACGCACACACATAGTCAGCCCTCCCTGTAACAATACCCCTAATTCAGCAGATCTAACCTCGACTCGTGGACTCTTAACATATGTCATCACATGCATTATGCTTTCTGTATGTTTCGTCTGTTTCATTTACCTTTCATGTCCCTCTTTGTTTTATCACACTATTTCACCCATTAAAAAAAGTGAGTGGCACACGATGTTGCACTGGGACTGGTCCAGATCTACATATCGGCTCCATCTAGTAGTGGAGCAATGATTAATAAGATTTAACCCTTTTGTCAGTGTGATAAATTATTCAAATTACTTCACCAAGCACTTATCTGATATGATTTTCCTTTTTTGGAACGCCCTCAAATATAATATCTAGTTTTGCCAGATATTACCTCAGTTTTCAGACTATTATTATTATATATGTTATTATCCAGAATCAGTATATCTCAAACCTGGTCTGCTGAATTAAAAAACATAATTGAAGCAGTGTTAGACAGGTAAATGGACTGCACTGACAAATTAGCTTTACAGTTTTCCTCTCATTCACCTTTTCACACATGAACAGGCATTGACCTGCCCATCAGAAGAATCTTGGAGTTTGGTGTGTTGCTCAAGGACACTGACATATGGATAGGAGGAGCCTGGGATTGAACCGCAAACCCTGTAATAAGTAGGCAACCCTGAGAAGATTCACTGATTCACTGATTCCCTTTTTTTAATGTACAAAACTCCAAAACCCTTCTATCCTTTAAGTCTTATTATGATTTACAGCTTAGAGAAAATCCCTAAAGTAAAAATAGACATTCACATGACCTATGTACTTAAAAAGGCTAAGTTGTTCAAAAATCATATTGTTGACTACACAACAGAGCACATGATTGACCCGACAGTATTCCCCCACACGAACACAGTTTGTACATCAAAATTTCAGATTTGTTTCCTGTTATAATAGTGCCAAAAATGCCAAATGCTGAATGAACAGAGTTACAAATTTGTAACACTGCATTGCAAACGCGTATGCAGCCACCTTTTAAATATGCATATTAACAATGACAGATGTATTCATATTGAAATAAAGACACCATCTTTTTTGACTTTTCTAAAAGACACTGGCCAATCCTTTTTCACTTGTCTCTCTGCTTTGTAACCTACAGACTGCAAGCATTGATTATCGGTGAGAGTGACAGCCTGCAGTATCCAGAGAGAGAGGGAGTTTACTGCACTGCAACACAAAGGTTGTTCCTCAAAGTACACATACACAATTTATAACAGTGTCTGAACACTATTGCATTGACACAACCTTCATACCACAACCTGGTTTTAAATTATTAAAGCCAATGTCTCATAACTGTATTGTGGAATGAATTAAAGATTAATTTACTCCCAAATGACAGAGAAAGGACACAGCTTGAGTTCTGTGGGTTTGTGTGTGTGTGTTGTACTATACTTGTGGGGGGCAGTTGGAGCTGGGGTGTATAGCCAAAACCACACTTTTAAAATGTAGTACCTTGCAGCACAGTTTAATTTAATGTTTTATTAGAAAGTAATAGATTATATACACACACATATATATA
>NW_023339763.1:21707098-21711082 GCF_004916995.1 Morone saxatilis | reverse complement strand
AGGTTTTATCAGTTTTAAATGCATTTAAGGCAGCAGTCAACAATTCAGAGATATTTGATCCATCATCACTCCCTATTATTTGTTCCTAGTGTAATATATAAACAAACATCATCTGCATAATGATTTTGTGGAATCCAATATTGTACCTGTACTCAGAACTGTTTTCATTTTTTATGACAGTGTGAACAGCACCAAATCACATGGAATCTGATGTTCTTCAGGTTCTGATTTCGCAGCACTTTTATATGTGGTCCAAATCAGGATACAGGTCTGATTGTCTGCAAATGCTGATTCAGTGCCAAAACTCCATATCACGTATTCATGTTCTACTGGACGCCCTGTACTGAAAAAGCAATCCAAAATCAGAATTGAGTGCTTTACGTGTGAAACATAGCCATAAAGCATCATCAAATTAGACTGTTTCAAGACCAGTTAAAAACTCCTTGGAGCTGCTTTAAGGCAACCACCTTCTCCTGCACTGTATACTTAGCTAAGGGTCCAATTTTTGTTTTATGTTGTAAGTTTTAGAAACACAGCTGCAGATTTTACTAAAAATGTAAAGAAATTCACATTACAAAGTTATTATAAATATGCATTCTGTGAAACTTTGCTTTGAATGATTTACTATTTTGTCAAGACCTCAACGGGCTGCAGAATCAAAACATGGGATGAAAGTTAACAGTCTTGTGTTTCAAACACCTCCAGTAGAAAGATGAAGTAAAACCAACAGCCCTCACCTTCCACACAGGACAACACATGAACTGAATTGTGCAGTGACATTAGATAAACTTGATCATGCAGATTTTCTTGAGGGGAATGTGAAAGAGCTTGTATGTGAGTGTGCAGGTGCATCGTGTGTATGTCTGTTTAGCAATGTGCAGATGTTCACAGCAGTTAATGACATGAACCACTCATGAGCATTTCATCATTAGGGTTTGTTGTTAAATAAAGCACTGAACACTTCTTTGCAATATACCTCATACATCTGCTGGAGTTAGATCAGCTTTGCTCATATTTGCTCATCAATATATCAGTTCTGTTATATACTGTATAATGCTTGTGTCACATTGCGTTGAGTTGTATTTTGACTGGAACAGAGTGATTGTACGGATCTTGTTATGTGTTTCCCTTATGTTATGTTATGTGTTTTCCCTTAACTTAACCGGAGTCTAACCTTATTCTCAACCTCAACCAATTACCTTTGCTTTGTCTAACCATAACCTAACCTAAGTTTGTTAACTTGCCTTTAATTTCCCTGCTGGGGGTCAGCGTGTCAGCGGCTGGCAGACATCAAACACAGACACCAACACCAGCAGGTTTAGATGAAATGGAGCATTTTTGATATTTCCCCAAAGACATTTAAGTGTTAATGATAAATAAAGTATTTTTCACTATAAAAAGAGATTACTAAATGTGAATTCAGGTGAGCTTATCCTGTATTTGTGTCATTCAGTGCATCCATTACATTCAACAGCACATAATTCCTTTGACTACATGTTAATATTGACTATTTAGGATTTTTATTATGATCTAGAGTCTGCAAGAGAAGAAAATTCAGTATGTCTGCACGAAGCTGATTCAGTGGGGAAAGGTACAGAGTGAAAAGGACAGATCCTGCATGAATGACAGCAGGGGAAGTGAAATAATATCAGACAATCTGTAATCATAGATTATTTCTTGTCACCTGTCAGTGGTGAAAGCATTTTGGTTACAGCTTTCACGGAGGGACCTGTTTTGTTGTCAAGAGCATTTTCAAAGTGAAATGTCACCTCCCGTCTATTGGGTCTCTTTATGTACACCTGCTGTGATGGAGTCTTTGCATTAGCATGACTAATCTCAGAAACATCTTTTCCTGATCATATACTGTACCTGCCTTCTGAGACAATTCCACTCCCACCATAAACAAACAGCAAATTCACTCATTTCCCACTGCTGGGCTCTATAAGGGAGGTGGAACAGTACCAACTATACTGTGATCCCTTAAGAAAAGCAAAATGGCATCCAAAGACAAGGAGGTTTTCATAATATTTGTTCTCTGAATAATTCATTCAAATGTTGTGGATGTTTTGTTTTTTCTACAGGGAGTTAACGAGACCCTTTTATCGAGACCAGTTCTTCTGAATTGTGCACATGCAAATAAATAGTGAAAAATGTCAGGCTACACATGAAAAAATAAATAAACCAGGTAGTGCTGATCAAATACGAATCAAATTCTTTCAGTGCATTGCCTTTTTCCTGCTTAAAATCTTTTCAGAAACATATTTTAGTGTACTGTGTAGCTGTAATACGCTGTGTGACCAGGCAAGCTGCTATTGTTTCCTGTTATGAACAGGCTGAAACTGCCCAGCCAATGAGAGCAGCTCAGCTCGCAGTACGTCACCTCCGTGGTTCCAACAAACCATCATGGTGACCACTATAATTCTGCCATCAGAAAGGTGTGGGTGAAGGGAATTTTGGTGTTCAACCATCCAACAAGAGTTCTGTTGGAATAGCCTGTACAGATTATTTCAGACTTGTCTTATAATGCACATACAAGTGATTAGCCTACACAGATTCTTGAGACCCCAAAAACACTGTGAATGTTGAAACATCCTTTCATAACATTACACAGGAAACAAAAAACTTTGTCTCCCTTTCCAAGCTCCATAAATGGAATCGGTCACAAAAAGCCAGAAAAAGACAGCAGAGATTAAACATTTTATTAAAAAAGTAGCCATCAAATAATCTTATTTTGAGCAATGAAACATAAAATGGAGCTCATCTTTAAAACACATCACATAACAAACAAACCCTTTGTAGGCATGTCATGATGCTTACATGTCAACATACTGTGTGTAACTGACTCTGTGACCAATAATTATTTAGTGAAGTTATGGATAAAAAGAGAGTCTGCCAGCTAGTACTGGAGTGTTAGCTGAATCATACAAGTGCTTGTATGGCATGTGTGTACCAGAGTGCTCACATAAAGTTCACACATCATATTAATGCTGCCACAAGCAGTAACATGATAATGTGCTGCTACTGCAGCTACTGAGAGAACCTTCACCTTGTGCAACTTAATGGCCAGAAAATAGCTCTCTGTATAACATTTGAAAGCCCAGGCGTGATTTCTATCACAGTCAGAACCTGGATGAATTATTTTGATAGTGAGGCAGTGTCACTGTCATTGGACTGTTGGAATGAGTCCCACACACCTGTTGCCAAACTCATTTGTGTTGAAGGATGTGTTTTCATATATCCTCAGAGCCCAGCACTCTCCTAGTTTGCCCTAAATGACAATGTTATTTGTCAAGCGGACATAGCTGAATGGATCACATGTGAAGCTGGCGAATAATGTGGCCCCATATACCTCGAGGTAAAAGCTGTGATTTGTTATCTGAATGACAGCAGTTCAGGAGACAGAGAATGACCTTGATCTCAAGTATATTATAAAGAACCTAAGATTTACATTACATTTATATACTGTACATGCTGAATTCATAACTAAAGCCACCAAGAGAAGAAATATGCAGCACATTTAGTTTGACAAGTTGACAAAAGTTCAAATACAGTTGTAAAACATACCAGCATATATAAGAAATTATCAGGGATAACACAACAAAGTCCAGAACTTATTCCCATCGTGGTCCCTGATGTTCCATCAGACTCTCCTCGCCACAACAAAGCAAAGTCAGCTGAAGATATGCAATTACAATCTGAACTTTTTCTTAAAGCCTTATAGGTTCTGCACTTCCTTGATCACAAGAGGCACCATCACAGATGAACCTTAGTCATCATGGTTTTGAACCTATTAAGGTTCAGGTTACCTATGCTTGGGTATTGTGTATGAACTTCTTCTAACTTCTTAAAGTAATTGTTGAGGTACTGACTCTGCCATTTAAGATCCTATTTACCATATTATATTACTAACTGAGTCCTGTAGACATGACTCCCAGTATCTAGCCATAGTGCTATTCCCACCAGTTTCTTTTGAACTACTTTAAG
>NW_023339763.1:21706860-21707085 GCF_004916995.1 Morone saxatilis | reverse complement strand
GTTCTTGGTTCAAGCTTTTACCATCTGCTAACAGCTCAAACCATGTGACACTGGACTAAGCAGGAGGCCAATCATTTTACAAACTCCCTGTTCACCAGTCTAGACCTTCTAGCTAGGTATCTGGTTCTGTCATTTACCTTGTTTAAAACCTCTCCCAAAGTTTCCTTCAAGGGTGCAATCTAGGTAGCTGACAGAGGACTTTGATGTAATAAATAATAATAATAA
>NW_023339763.1:21701442-21706779 GCF_004916995.1 Morone saxatilis | reverse complement strand
AAGAAACAAGAAACAGATAAGAAATATGTAATAGATTCCACTGATGTTGTGCAGACCAGTACCTGTGTATTACTGTTGTCTGTTGACATTTTGCAAGGGACCAGCATGAGTATAATAATGTATATAATGCAGTAAACAGCAGAGGAAATTCAATCTTATTTTTATTTCACCACTTTTAGTGCAAAGTAATAATTCTGTCGTTTTCCTCCTGTGTGATTTCCTGAAGACAAAGGGGAGGGGGAGGATCATACTTCACACCTGCTGTATCTGTCTCTTGTCAAACCAGTGATGTGAGGGTTGTCAGGAGAGCTTGTCAAGCTGAGATCTTCTTTCTCATTCAACTGATTACACTTCAGTTTGAAGTCAGTGCTAGGAGGACAGTCAAGCTTTAGCAAGGAGTGATATACAGACATTTTTCTCATATTAAAATACATGTCATGCACATGCTGATAGTATGAGAGCTGCTTACAAAAGCTATAATTGCTATAACAAAAATACTCTAGGCTGAATCATGCTAATTGATGTGTCAAGAGATGCTATTGAGTGACAATTACAGTGCAGGCTCAACAGCATCAACCATTTCCAAGAAGCCAAATAAAAGACAGCAGTGTGATGATAATGTGAAATAGTAGATGATAAGCATGTGTTCCTGCAGAAAGCCACATGCAGTAGGAGGAAAATGTCAAGTTGATTTCTGAACCTGTTTTTACCAGTGATAGCAGAGCCATTTATGAAACAGCAGGGGCTGTTTGTCCTGTCAAAAATAGCCTGCTTCTCAGTAGCTGATTTCAAATCAACCTTAAAGCAAAATTGCAAGTAGCTTCTGTTTCAAGCTGATCTTTTGTCACCAGAAAGCAAGATTCATCTCAATTTCCTAACTGCAATTTATGCAACCAAGTGCTTAGAGAAAGAACATACAATGACTATTACATCCTCATGCCATGATCAGAAGCTGAACATGAAAACAACAAGTAGAAAACTACAATCCTATCCTCCTTATTGAAAGGCCCTGTAGCTGTGCACTGCAATTTGTCATGGCAAAGGGTCTAGATGCAGGTGTTAACCTGGCTGATCTAATATATGTGCTGTGGATAGTAGCTGTGTGAGCTGTGAAAAGCATAATGATCACGCCTCCCTTTTTGCTCGTATTCATAAATTATCGAGGCATGGTGATTTATTGCAGCCTGCCACAGCGGTGCAAAGTGTGCTGCAGCACCCCCTGGAACAAATGCTCATCATGCAGATTAACATCTCACGAAGTTACAGCTAAATGAACAGTTATGTGTAAGGTGATGATTCCACAGTGATGGCCGATTTGTCTCCTTTTATGCCTGCATAGTGATTAAAGTGATCATAACATGCAAATAAATTATGTTTCTGATTGTAAGTGATTACTTGGAACAACCCTGTATTGAATATTGAGACACATAGTGAAGTAAATTAAAATGGCACAAAAGAAAATATTGACATTCAGCTCTTGTACTGATCCAGGACTGCATTAAGAGCAGTCCAGTCGCAGCCCTTGGCAATGAAATGGCTTCCTGTTCACGGTTTTGAAAACAGGCACTGTTGTGAGAAAGCATGTCAAACTAGACAGCAGTGTCAATTTAGGCAGAGGAGGAGGTACAGCGAGGGCTGGGATGACTGTGGGGGTTCTCAGGAGGTCTTGCTGAGGAGTAACACTCAGTTAATTACTGCCATTATTTCCCCAGTCTCCTCCCGAGATAAAGGTCTTCTTGCTCGGGCTCTCATTATTAAACGCAAGGTTGTTTGTCTCCTTATGTTGTGGGAGGACGTGGAAATAAATGCTGAGGGTCTGATTTTAATGTGGTGCTTCTTCACTTTAGGCATGTGCATAACTTTAGACAGTTAAGGAGCACGGTGACTTTAGAGAGACACCAGGGTCTGTGTGTTTTTGTCAGTTAATAAAGTGTTGCAAAATGCTGGAGCATCAGCTTTTAGAGATGCTATGCAAGCAGTTTTACACCCCATTGTACTACTGTCAAATTAATTGTGATTCTTTGGAGTAAGTACTGTAAACAAATGAGATTATGAAGACAACTAATACCACTTCAACCTACTGTCCCTGCCACCATCCCTCCTAATGCTCCCTGGTGTTTGCTTTCAGAGCAACATAAAAAGCCAATACCTGCAGATCAAATAGGTTCATATAATCTTCAAATGGTGTAAGTGGAAGGTTGGAGGAAGTGTATATTTCTAATTTACAAGACACAAATGGTTCTTATTTGGTGTCTTTTAAGCTCTCTCCCTAACTAAATCCATAATTCAGCAGTTAGTAGTAAAATGTAGAATGCATTGGTGGCCGATGAACATGTGCTACAGCAAATGTTCAAGTAAGTAATAATATTTATGATTTATTGTGAATAAATAGTAGCATCTTTAAACATAAATGTTTCTTTTTAGACGGTATATGTACAGCTGAATATGGACAATGGGTAATGTAGGATCAGTTACAGAAAATAGCTGTTTCTTAAGGTGGGTCTTGACACCACAATCAGGGCAGATTCAAGTGTTATGCTTCCTGAGGTGAGAGAATTATTTAATAGAATAGAGCTTTTTTACAGCAGCACATCATTTTGATATGAAGTAGTAGGGTAAATATAGGTGTTACCAAATAAGGTTCCTAAAACATACTCTGCTATATCATCTATTTTACTCTAAATTGGACCATAATTTACAAAATGAACATCATGATGTATGGAAGAAGACTTGAAGCAAGAGACTGCAACCATAAACTGTTTCTGTGCTAATAAATCAAGTGAGAAGTCGGGTCATGATCCATAAGAATGCATGCAGAACAGAGTCTTAATTAGTATCATTGGTAACACCTGTGTAAATCAGAAATGCTTTATTGATCCCCAGGGGGAAATTTGTATATATATATATACATATATATATATGTATATATATATACATACAAGTAAAAAATATACACAGTACAATGTATATAGTCCACTGCCTTTAACACATTCTAGTGCTAGGAGCAGTGGTCAGTCACTGTACAACGCTCAGGGACCAACTCCAGATCTAAGCCAGTGTTGTGGTCAAGGGCACTGACAGGAGAATTAACCTAATATACATGTTTTTGATGTTTGATGTTTTTGATGTATTGGGCCTGATTTTTGCTGGAGTCATGCAGGTACTTTCACTCTAATCTGGAAAAAGGTAGGAGGAGAAATGTCAGGGACTGATGGATTGAAGTCAGGTCAATGGTAGATGGTCAGATCTCTGCAATTAATATTCATTCATACTGAATACAAATGCAACTTATTAAACATCTGTTGCTTTTTCCCTTTCCCAATACAGTATATATCTTCTAGTTTCTAGGATGACCAGAGCTGCATTCATTTCTAATGCTGAACACTGAAGTGAGTAAACTTAAAATATTTGCTTACACTTATCCATTTGCTACTTAAGGTGCTTAAACTTCCATTGTGTAACAATTAGAGTAACATTTAGTTACCTTAGAATGAGCCGTTTCTATACACAGAGGGAGCAAATCCTCTTTCTTTCTCCTGTTCAGAAGGCTGAGCTGTATTCAAAAAGTTGCTATCTGCAGCTTCACCGTTAGATGCCCCTAAGTCTTCCACACTGGTCCTTTAAGTCCTCATTCTGGTCTTCATTCTGCAGTGTTAATGATAAGTGAAAATAACCTGCCTATAAATTAAAGTAGGATTTGATTAACAGCTTATTTATAGCTCATTTCATACACATGAAACACTGTGGGTCAAATTTGGACTGAACCGTGTTGTGTATGATATGTATACATTGGAAATGAGAACCTACCAAATGCCAACAAACTGTTTTTTATCTACAACTGCATGATAGTTTCTTGGGAAATGTAATTCTTTAAGCCATGAAGTTGTGTGAAACTGTTCTCCTTGCCTGTAAAATAATCTCTTGATTGAAATGTCATCCACTACAATCCAGCTATATGAACACAGCATTACCAAGTTTTGTTTGCTTGGAGGCTTTGTTTGCTCATATATTAGATTATATTTCCTGAATCTAGCCCCAAACAAGACCCATTAAGATATGTTTTATTCATGAGTGTGTGAAAGTTAAATCCACGCAAAGTTACTGTGTCTACAGTAAAAGGAAATTAAATTTGTGTTTACAGTGAACTTATATTACATTCCGAACAAATACTGACAGAAAGTGTGTGAAAGCTGCAATGTTATGCTTTATCCAAATTAATTATTAAAAGGCAGGTCCAGTGGATTCCAGTAGTTTGCTGATCACTTCCCTTTCAGGACAGTATAATCCAATTTAGAGTTACACTGCAATAACAGTAGCAGCTTTGTTGACCACACATCCATCATTCGTCATCATTTTCAAGGACAGTAATAGCGAAGAATTGCCGGTTCTGTTGATTTTAAAGCACATGTGCAATTTTCTGAAAAGCAAACAATCACAGTTGTTGATAGAATGGTTTTATTAAAGCATTTTCGAAAGTCTGATCAACAACTGGGATGTTAAGAGGAAAATAGAGAAGACACGGCGACTGCAAAAAGGTTTTACCACCAAATCACAGCTCGTGGCTGTTTTTGTGTATAATTTATATTAGCTGTATTTGAATTCGCTATGACCTTAATGGTGCATTTGGCCATGGCCAAATACACATATAGGAAGGTATTGTAGACAACTGTATCCAAGAGAAAACATGTCTAATGAAAAAATAAAATGCATACATACAATCCTATTGTATTTTCAGTGAGACCCATTCAGATAACAGATATACATCGAAATTAAACAGAGAAATGAACGGTAGACAGAATCAAGTTTGATATAGGATGACCCCTGACGGGCCCCAAAGATCTTATAGGGCCATATGTTGTAGCAAATGTCTTAATAACTATTGAATGGAATTGGAAATAGTTTCCAAATTTCAATTTGTACTACTTTTACTTACTTAACATTATACCTGCTAAACATCAGCTTGTTAGCATGCCGACATTGGCATTTAGCTAAAGCCCTGCTGTGCTTACATAAAGAGCCGCTGGCATGGCTGCAGACTCATAGGCTTGTTGGTGTATGACTTACATAAAGCCATTAATTGACAAATTGGACAATAATAATGGATATTTCAATTTGTCTAATAATCTTGTTTGTAAGTCTATGTTGAGCCATTCTTTCTGGATTATACAGGGAATTTTCTTTATTGTCAGTAAAGTGTGTAAAGTGTAGTTTTTACTCATGCTGCATCTTTTAGATAACTAGAACAATGGCACTTTTTAATAAACTACCACGTTTGGCTATCTATCTAATAAATAAAAGTAAAAACAAAAAGAAACTATGCCAATAAAATGGTAAAAA
>NW_023339763.1:21698653-21701418 GCF_004916995.1 Morone saxatilis | reverse complement strand
AAAAATACAGTTTGCAGATCAAATAAAGTGCACTTAAATAAAGATCACACAACCTTTATGGAAGTGTGTTTTTTCTTCAATTAAATATTCATTGTCCCCAGTGAGGGCTCTTACAGGACCCTAACCAAAACACATCAACATGGACAAGACATTTGTCTTGCACTGTTTGTTATTGAATAATGAAGCAAGGCCATTTGGTTCATTAATAATTCATACTATGATATAAACTAACCTTGGGCCAAGCCTTGGCTCAAAAGATAAAAGTACAGGAACATCTTAATGTCAGCTTGGTTGAGGTTGAGGTAACCGGTAACCCCTATAGTTGCCCAGAGTTTCCATCAGCATCTTTTGTATACGTGCAATTACCCATCCAATTTAGTTCTTGTCACTTTTTCATAGTTCTACTTCAATGCAAAGCAAGTCAGAAATGGCTTTGGACAAAACAGCCACTCAACTTCTCTCCTCTGTATGTTCCACATAGGGAACATACAGAATACTTGCATAGATGTAATTTAAAAGCACGTCCAACCCACCTTGGCTCCAGGAAATTATATTGTATATTATAATATATTGTATTATATGTATTATATGGTTTTTAGAATATCACAGTTATCTGCTGTGCATTTATATGTCACATTCTGGTTTTCCGAAACCTGGATAAGACCTAATCCCAGTTTTAAGAAACCTGGATAGGCTACCAGGAGTACTCTGATAGAAACCTGAGGGCTGTATTTGGGTGGCCGAAGCGTTATTGCTTTGTGGTGGCTGATTTGCCTGATGGCCAGCACTTGCCTGACATCTGCATGAATGATGCTTTTCTATATATCTCAGTTTTCCCCAGGTTTCTTTGGTGCTTAGCTGCTGTGGTTGCAGTTGAGGGTTGTGTGGTCTGAGGTTCTTCCCCCAATAAAATGTAATGTTATTTGGCATTTATGCTATTATAATTACAGTATTTATTTTAAAAAAGGTTATAGCTTTTCACATTACATCAGTAAGTTTGTCTTCCGGTCCTCTGCTTTTTTGTTTTGTTTTGTTATTTTCATATGGTTATAGTGCTGTGAAAAAACCTTTAGGCTTAGTGCCTAAGTGTCATAATGGTAGGGAATACCTTGTTTATAACATTATGCTTATTATGATTGATGATCATTAGGCTGTTTTGTTGCCCCCTCTGACTATTGGTGCCTTATGCACAGTGTGTTGTCCATATAAGTAGCAACAGGACATAGGGTATGTGCACACATTATCCTGGTACAGAACATACAGAACAGAGTGGCTGAGATGGTGAGAGATCAAATGTGTTTTGTGGCTCCAGACAGATTTGTTCTGAAATGGCTCTTTTTATAGTAAAGGTTGCTGACCCCTGGTCTTTACTTGACAGTTATAGAACTGTAGGGTCAGTAACAGCAGCAGTACATGTAACCGAAACTGCTGAGGCACTGCTGACACACTTCATAAGCCATGTCAATGTATGTAGTTAAAAAAAAAAATGTAGCGGGTGAAAAATAAGCAAGGATTCTGTGTGCATGAAGCGTTTTAGTCAAAGTCACCTCTCTGTACGTGAACTACACCTATAACTTGAATCTGTTTGTTATTCCACTGTTCATTTCACAACACAAAGACTGGAGAATCAGCCACGGAATACCAATTGAGCCAGGGAAGTGATTTGTTTGCTGGTTTGGGAAAGCCTCGCTTCAAGGCTCTTTGTGAAGGATGAATTAACACACATTGTAGGCTGCCCATTGAGACACCCAGAGACAAAATACCCGACCATTCAGCTTGGCTGAGCCTTTTTTTTTTTTTTTTTGCAACTTCCTTTGCCTTGTTCTCTCTCTCTCTGAGCCCCTTTTACCACAATTGCTACAGTTTCTGCAAGCTGTTGTGTGCTAACAGTAGCAGTGACAAAGGTAGAGGATGCTTTCCCATAAGGGACTTGCTTTAGCAATGCATAACCTACAAGCCAAACAATGCATATTGAGAGTACAATCATCTCTCAAAAACAGTGTTGCAACTTACTGCCTGAATCACAGACCCATCTGTGCCTTTATCAACCTCCCCTAGCTTTATCATATTAACTTACAGTATTTATCTCCCTTTTTTTAAAATACATATATATTTTTTCTTGTTGCCAGTTTTCTGATGCACTAGCTGCAGGAAGGAGATCACTGTGCAGGGCTTTGCCCTAAATATTGCCTTCACCCCTCTGGAGACCAACTTCCAGGAGATCTGGAAGTCTGTCAGAATGCTTACAGGATCCCCAGGCGCTTTGACCTACTTGTTCCTCTTGCAAGGCAAACTGTGGAGATGTACAGAAACAGAAAATAGTTCACAATTATAAAGCATCTAGTCATCACCGCCGCACTCTCATCAAAAAGAGCACGTTCACAAAAATCAAGTTAAGGCAGTGCACGCCACATTGGTGCACAACCAAGTTAACGCAGTCAACGCAAGTTAGCCAGCCAATAACCAGCTCTCCCATTCTGCTCGTTCTGTTTGAAAGTGAGTGAAATAATTGCTTGACAAAAGCCCACAGCATTTTGGTTGCATGTTTATTTAGATTCAAAATAACACCAAGAAAACAGGATCTACAAAATTTAGAAAAAATAAGGCTTTTCTACTGTTTTTGCAGGGCAATTAGTGTAAGTAAGAAATCAAACATTTCTAAAACAAATAAATTGACATTCATTAAAACCAGGCTTTCACCATTTTTTATTGAGGTGATTTCAGATCATTGCAGGAACACAGATCAAAAATTAATCAATGCTAAT
>NW_023339763.1:21691824-21698553 GCF_004916995.1 Morone saxatilis | reverse complement strand
ACACATCAACTTTAAGGACAAAATATTTACTTGCTGCCTAATATATCCCACCCACTGACAGGTGCCATGACAACCAGATAATCAGTCTTAATCACTTCACCAGTCAGTGGTTGTGATGTTATGGCTGATCGCTGTAGATATTTGCTTGGAAAAGACCCCAAATTAAGATGTTTGAAATCCAAAGCATTACATTACTGTGGCACATTAGGAAAACATTGAATAGAAATATCTAAAGGTGGCTTCAGAAACATTGTTTTAGATTTTTTTTCAAATGCATGTCTTTTTTTCATTGTATTAAGCCTGTCACCTGTCTAAAATGTGGCCATAACAGATAATGAAATTGCATGTGTTAGATGTGCCCCTGCCTGAGGTGCAGCAAATATGACAAAAAGGTTATTTTTAAAAAAGTTACTACAGCTTTAAAACAACATTGCTCTATTGCCATTAAATACTATAGTGCATTAGAGTCTACCAATGTGCACATGTTACTTCACAGCTGTTAGAGTTAGGATTTTAATATTGTTTTCCAATTACGGAGGTGTCACATGATGCGTAGCCACAAACCATTATTTAGTAAAGGTTAGGCTCAAGTTTGGTGGATTACCCTCAGTAGCTTAGCATTTCTTGTCACACTTTTCAAAAAGAGAGCACTTAATGGTTCCTCAGGGGTGATCTTTCAATGTCAAAAAATGTAATTACGTCCCACGTGTTGAAAGTGGTTTTGTGCCTGTTGGAATCAGTGGCCATCCATTGTGCACGCTGCATGCAGACTCTGAGATGTTTCTATCTCTTTTCACAGTCTTTCTTAGACACACAGCAAAAGCGCAGGGCAGATAAAATGACTCCATATCTCTCCTCCTCATCCTCTTGCACTTGTGTAGGCTGTTGATCCATCTCTGGTACTGGTACATGCCAATAGCTGCTTGTTTCAGAGAGGATGGGGGTTGGTCCTGCCCTCAAAGCAGAGGCTCCCTCAGTCCCATATAAATACACTCTCAGAGGTCTTGCTTCAAGCCGTCTCTGCGGGTCTCTCTCACACACTCCCGCTGGAATCAGACAATTACTGGCATTAATTTAACAGCAAGATTGAGGAAGCCGAGGGCATTCATTTGGAGCGAGGGGAACGGGTGGGAGCCAAACAGGGGCAGCAAGAAGTGGAATAAGACGAGAGACAGAGTGACAGGGAGAGGAAGAGCAACGGGAGGAGGGAGGGGGGGAGGGAGGCTTTAGTGCCAAATAAGCTGCCCCCTCTTCTCCCACATCTCAGTCTGTGAGCACTGGAGCGCAGCGTGAGCTCTGGAGTGCTTTCCCGACATGTACACCTGTAAGCCCCATTCATTCATTCAGGGACGCAGTATTCATGTATGAATGGCAGCGACAGCGTTGAGACGTTAACGGCAGCAAAGAGTGTTTGAAATCAGCCCCGATGAGATCATTCGAGCTCGGAGGCAGAGGCAGCGGAGGAGGAGGCGACACGCAGGGAAGTGGATGCTGAGCTCCAGTCTACAGTTCAGGTCTGAACCCTTTCTCTGCTTTGATCTGTCAGCCTGTTGAAATACGCAGTATGGACAGACAGGGCATGCTTTCTGACTGTTTGTTTCCTGCTCTGCTGGGTCTGCTCTCATAGTGCATGTTGAACGAGACAAGCTACAACAGAGGTGAGTTTGTCAAACCCCTCTGCTCTCTGTGTGGCTGGATTACAAAGAACTTTCATGCTGATAAAAGTCATTTACACAAGACTGTTGAGTGTCATTCAGATTAGAGTGCAGATTTGTTCTTGGTTCACAGCAGGAAATCTCGTCTAATTGGTGAAACACTAACATCGAACATCTGGTTGAGAAGACTGATATGATACTTAATATGATCTGTGTTTTCTATAGTCACTATAGTTAGTGTTAAACTTTAGTGTGCTGAGATGAAGCCTGCCATTCTTGGCTCTTCTCAGCACTACTGAAATGTAAATCTTTTAATTAGACTTTGGATGATCTTCAAGATGTCTTTTTGGCATCGTGCTGCCAAACTGTCTCGAGTGAACAGCAGATTATCTAACACTTCTTTCCCAAAACACTGACACTAATGAAGATGCAGTTGAATGCACAATATATATTTTTATATTCACTCCTTAGCATTACTTATTGATACAAAGAGTATCTTTTATATAACAGTGAGTTAGAAAGAATAGAATAGAACTAGGGATGCAGGGTCATTATCAGGGCAGATAAATTGGCCAATAATGGGACATTTATATTAGTATGAATGATCAGAAAAAAGAAAAGAATATATATAAAATATAGAAATAAAAAAAATTAAATGAACATTTGAAGAGTCGGAACTGTTATTAAATCTTCTTCTCGTCTTTTCTCACTAAATCTCAGCTTTTGTTGCCAGCTGGGGTGTAAAAACTATAAAAAAGAGAGACTTTATATAGTTATCTTATCAGTATCAGCCATGGGAAGCAGGTAATTATCAGTTATCATATTGGCTGAAAAAAATCTATATTGAGCATCCCTAAATAGAACTTTATTGTCCCACCAGCAGCAAATGTGTCTTTGCCTTACCTTAAATCTATTGCCTAAAAACAATAAACCCCATAAATTATCAGCAGTAAAACAATTTACCGTAAAACTTGAACTAAAAGCTCTGTCCCAATTAGATGCAGGTCCCCTCTACTAGCGTGGTGTGGCTTTGACAAATACATGCAAGTCTCAATTAGAGGCCTGGTCTGGATTTTATAGAAATCTTTAGATGTATAAAACCTCTTAAAGTCCGCTAAAGGGAGTTTTAAGCTGCTTAGATCGCCTACACAAACAGAAAAATTTTACCTTCTGTCAATGTGAAAACATCGTTAGATCGGCATGATTCTGCACAATTCAGTCCCTCAGTTCATTTTATGGAAACCACGAGCATCAAATGTAGTATCAAAAGTATCAAATGATCAAGTGAATGATTCATAATTGATATGTTATTCTAATTTTTATACAAGCAACAGTCATACTGCTTTAAAAAACAATTTGACAGTATTTCCTATGTGTACTGAGAGTTTTGTGCAAAAGGAATTAAAGGCTGTTCCAAATAAAGGCAGAGTGAGTTCAAGCAAATAAAAGCCTGGGCTTTTAATTGAGGTTATACGTTATGTGCAAACGTTGAGATGAGATCCCAACAGAGGGATATTCTAGGGATGTTGCTTCAGCCCGGCACAAACTGTGAATCAGTGCTACTGATAGCCCTCACAAACGAGCTGCAAATATCAAGAATACTACTGATATAGCAGCTTTACAAAATGTGGCCAGAGTGACGTATTACACACTTTGCAGTTTTGTAAATGGACTTTTGCATCCTTAATGTTGATTCAGCAGCAGCATGAAAATCCAGCATAAAGCCTTGTTGGTCTATTGCACAGACAAATTGTACGGTTTAACTTTTTACTCCTCTTCAAATTCTCCTTGAGTCTCGCTGTTCACTTACAGTCACACATGAATATATAAAAAAAAATACCCAAACTACCCCCAGGACCAGAGAGTCAGACGTTTCTCTCCTTAAAAAGTGTTAATTACAAGTGTTTCATACTGTGTTGTTTTTTACATTTTATGAAACAACAAGCTATTTAGAAAGTGAGAGAATTTATTTCTGTGCTGCATGTCAAACTGTTGTTGGTTCCCGGTATAAAACAGTAACCTGTGCTGCAGTCACTTCAGTGTTAGTTAGGCATTTTCTTTATATATATATATCTTTATAGAAATAGTAAAGAAGTCTCAAGATGTAACTTACAAATTTGCTCCTCGCTTACTGGCCTGCTCATTAACAAATTGCTCACAAGTAGTTCTTGAAATAGTTTGATCTAGAATTAAGATCTGCTTGGAAATTCATCAGAGGGCTATTTCATGGAGCATTTGAAATCCTTCCCAACAATTTTGATTCTGCATCAGTTCCTATCTCGAATGCATCTCAACAGAATTAAGGGTAACTCAGAAGGCCATTCAAGAGGAAATCATTATACTTTGAACTAGCTCTGCAGGCTTGCCATTTTTTATCTGCATACTCTGCTGTGCTCTTGATGTACATTACAAAAAAGTGTCTTTGAGTCAGATTGTTTGAGGTTGTTTTTGCCCACTTGAAAGCTGGTTCAGATCAGAGGCAAATTCTCACTTCAAGCGGAGGGAATGCTGCATGAGCAGATCAATACACAGAACAGGTCCCCGCAAAACTATCATCCTACAAAGCCGGATGCTGACTCCTCTGATGTTCCCACTGAACTGTAATCTTTCATGCCAGATGTACAATAAGGGATTTGTAGAGTACAGTCTGCACAGCAACAGTATCATTAATGCTGACTGTGGGACTATTCTCTGTGTAATGAATAGTATATTAATATATTTTAATTAATTATATATTATTATTTTTGAAGAAGCTACAGTTTCTTGTTAATGGCGATTTAACAACAACTATATTGGGTGACCTGACTGTGCCAGATGTTTTTTTACACAGACCCATCTGGAAAGTTGTCTATTGTGTTGATTTGAATCTTGTTGAATTTGTTGGATTTTGTCATTTTGCGAGTGCAGGTGCCTCGCAAGGTTAACAATTGGGTGGACATTCATCTCTCCCTCCTCGCCACCATCAAGTCAAATTTGAATTTGTCCAATACAAAACTAATGACATTCTCATCTCTGTGCTCTGTGTTCAGTGCCAATTGGCACATGTTAAAATGCTAACAAGCTAAAAAAGAATAGCGAACATGGTACGCTGAACAAAAGCACTAAAAATAAAGACAGCCTTTTTTTATTTTGAATTTCGAGAATAAAGTCAAACTGTCGAGAATAAACTCTAAATGTAGAGAATAAAGTCAACTCCTTTATCTCTTACAAATCTATCTGTGTGTCCATTTTCTGTGCGTCAGCACAGAGTCGCTCCGGGCATCCTCCCAAGCGGGCAATGGATGAAGTTAATCTGCGAATACTTGTTTTTTGTTCTGTAGGCTCCCATCTATACAACATAGCAACTAAAACCATCAATATAACCACTGCTAGCAACGCTTATCATATGATATCCATACAATGTTATTTTAGATTGGTTTCCAGTGAGATTTATTGAGTTTATAACTTTGCTGATGTTACTGTTGCTGCTCTAGAAACAATATTTGTATTTAATACATAAATTCTAGTCCAGTTCAGGACATTTTTCTTGCTGTTGTTGAGTATAATGCCAGCATATATACGTGTCATGCATAAATATGTGCATGTATATATGAGGCAGCCATATGCTCTAACTCTCCTGGTTTGATTTATTCTCAAAAGTTCAGCTTTAATCTCAAAATGTCAAATGTCAATCTCAAAATGTTTTTTCTCCACATTTTGAACTGTGAGCATGCTTGCATGAAAATGTAAAACAACACAACTGAGGGAGGTTTTTGAGGAACAGAACCTTCAAGGCTTATCAGAGAAAGTCATCTGGCAGGAAACTGTGCTTCCACTCACTTGATTGGCCATGGCAGTGCCTTCCTGGATGATGTTGCGTCCGGCAAAAGTTTAATTAGCAAGGCTTGCCAGACAATCCTGTGTTTTTGGCCAAAGCTGTCTGCATTGGCACCCCTGCCACCGGACTGGTCTCATTGAGTGAATGAGAGGGCTGCGTTTTTTCATGCAGGGTTGTAGTCAGTCTGAACGCAGCTTTATGTAGTGGTACTATTGCCTGACACCAAAACCTATTACCTATACAGATTGGAAGGCTGATGTTTGATCTTCAGTCGAGGATGAAAGGGATTAAACAGAATTTTCTGGTAATATATTTTTCATGAAATGTACTTGTCCATCAGCATAACTGATAGTCATCCGTGCGTATTTGTCCTTTTGTTCTTAGATCACTTGTGTTGTGTCCTGTTGAGTGGGAAATTTCACTTTAGAGACAATCTTCTATTCTATTAATTACTCTAATATTTCACTGGAATTTGTGCTGCATTTTACACCTGTATGAAAACAAATTTGTCCGGCCAAGCTGTGACTCAGCCTTCGAGGAGATACAGATTAGTGTAGCAGATTCTTGATGAGATTCACTCTCTTCTTAAAGTGAGGGAGACATTGGACCTCTACCTGAATGGGAGAGAATGTTGTGAGCACATGAGTGAGGAGTATGTTTTTTTACACGCTTTGATGCAGGAGCTTCCACTATCACTTCATTGCCCCGAGAGCACACAGCAGGTGCATCAAGGAACGGGCTCGTTGAAAACTTGAAAGCATGTGTTCACTGATGCCAGGAAAAGTGCTGAGACAAACAACATTAGCAGCCAGCCACTGAAGCTGTGAGATCCAAATGTAAAAATACCCCCTTTTATCAGCTTAATGGTAAATCAAATACAATATTTAAGTCTAATTTGCACAAATGACATTGTAGTGTCTGTTTACACCGGGGCTCTTCAACTAAAATAAACTTGGGGCCACTTCTGGTATTGTCATCTCATAGTTCATCTCAATGTTCAAATACTACAAGAAATCACAATTCTTAAAATATTTCCATTACAAACATCATACTTGATATTTTCATTTTAGATCATAATTGTCATTCGCAACCAAACCACAAATGAAGGCACAAACGATAAGCTATACAATGTTTAAATTAGATTTTTTAAATTTTAATTGTATGTAAAGGAGTAGTTCAAATTGCTATGAAACGATTAGAAAAATTATTTACAAAAAGATTATATTAAAAATATAATATAATCTTTTTGTAAATAAT
>NW_023339763.1:21680852-21691724 GCF_004916995.1 Morone saxatilis | reverse complement strand
GGGAAGAACATTCTCAACAACTGAGAAACTAGTAAACATATTGATGTGTGTATGTTCTGTATGTGTGTTTTTGTAATCAGGATTGGTGTTGGTCGTATATAATGGAGGCGTCTCTGCATGTGTGTAATATAATTGATTCAAGGCCATGCATTCACTTCAACCTTGATTGCGGTTGCTGATTGTATATGTGGCTGTAGCTCTATTAAATTCTTTTGAATGTGTCTTTATTTGTGTTGGAAGATAAAATTGTCTCTGTGGGGGTGTGCAATACTTTCAATGAGTGAAATGTGATTGAAAGATAATTTATTCAAATTTAACAAGGCGGTTACATTTCACCGATAGTTACCCTTTTTGGATTGCTTTAAAGTCTGCACTTTATGTTAATCACACTGGTCCTTGGTTAAAACAAAAATGGTTTGCTGCCTTAAATCAACTACATTGATCTCCTATATGAAAATATTACTATTTCATTCCAATGTAGAAAGAAGAATATCCTGCTGTCACGTCAAGGCAAAATGAGAAGCTGCTCCATTAACTGCGACAACTTACACAGGGTCGTTGTTTCTCACTTTGATCATAAGAATAATTGGATTAAGCTAATTACATGCCCAGCAGAATATTACACTTGTGCTCAGCAATAGTGTGTACACTGTGATTTCTGATGGAACTGATTGTCATCGCCTCTGGATGCTGATTTGAATTCTATCACAAGAAGGCAGCAATTACGACGTGGTCATATAAGCATCTTCATATAATTATTACTTTGATTTTGGTCATATTTAGTGAATTGATATTGCGATAAGACATGAATTTTGATGAATGCTGATTGCCTAAAGGGAAACAAGCACATAATTCTTTTCCTCCATCAACAAATGCAGTATGCAAAATAGCAAGAAATGGGAATATTAACTGAGGAAACAGCTTGATTAAATTATTCTCAGACTAGTACATGAAGCAATTAGATTATAGTCTGTTCATACCCAAAGCCAGAGGATAATAATGGGTGCAGATAGTACCCATGATGACTTTGGGGTGTATGTGGGTTCATTTTCTGTTTCTGTTAATTAATATTATGAAATAAATGATACAAATTTGACATGAAGTTCAAAACTTTTACATTTATTGAATTAGTTACAGTATGATTCTCACCTGAGAGCGCAATATGTAAAATTGTGAAACAAACAACAACAAACTATAAATTTCACCATGAAATAGCTTTGACCATGACAGTGGATTTTATTATAATAAGATGGGAGTCCTCATCTGTGAAGAGAGTCGGGGCAGTTCAGTGTAACGTGCTCTTTACTCCCCACCTGCTTATTATTAAAGGTCGAGTTTGATTTGGTTTTCTGATTTTACTGGCCAGAGCAACACGGCTGTTCAGGTTCTTTCTGATAGCTACAGGACGGAGCAGTTTTAAAACCAGAATCTAAATGTACATTTCATTCGAATAGTTGAGTAAATCACTTGAAGATATTGTGTTTTGTTAAGATTGTATTTCAAGGCTGCCACAGTATGCAAGGAAGAGAGAATATGGTGTTTAAAAGTGTAACATTGTCATTTTCCTACCAATACAGACACATTCTGTCATTTCTCTCTCTCTTCTGGTTTAACCCTTGACAGTATATAGTTCATGGACAGAGCTTCCTGGTCTGTGAAGTGAAGCAGAAGCGTCTTATGTCTTTCTAATAACCAGCAAGGGGCAACTCTGTTGGTTGCAAAAAATAAGTCTGATAGCATTCAGTCAAGTCAATTCCCCTGTATTTGTACGGACAATTTGTGAATTGACCAAATGTGTGTTATGAATTCAACTTTTTATTTGTAAGAGATAATGTGTTATTTCTTCCCTCAAAAGCTGCATAGTCTCACTTTAAATTATTGTTTTTACCACTATTCCAAAAATAAAATGTTACAGCTAGCTGATCAAAACCACATCCAGCACTCTTTTTTTTCTCATTCTCACCTGATGTGCTATAAAATACACATACAGTGATGTTCCTGTGGCGCATTATATTGTATATGGTTCCAAAGTTGTTTGTATCTGTAGTGGTTTTTTTTTATTAAGCCAATATATACCCAAGAAGATCTTAATTGCAAAAGCAAACTGTGCTGTAAGTGGGAAGATTTTCTCCGTCGGAGCTGTGAAATGCATTGTTGCCACAGTGCTATCTGGTACTCATTAACACTTTCACTGAAATGTTAGACTTCACACTGTCTGTACTTGTAAACATCTTCACAGTAGAAAGCTGTAATTACATACGCCCACATATCAAATTAGTTACCTAACTCTTACTCACTATACTTTTTTCAATTTCTCAGGTATTATGGCAGTTTAACTCCATATTGATGGAATTTACCCATATTTCATTCATAAACCATGAAAGTGTATTGACCACCAAATATCAAACATCTTACATGGCTGCTGAGTGCATGATGACTACTGATAATGAATTCAAATTCATGCTGGGAATACAAGCTAATTTTATGCAAGTGTGTGTGTGTGTGTGTGTGTGTGTGTATAAGGAGGAGTAGAGGGTGTGGAGTGGAGGGCTCTACAATGTCTACAAGGTGCATTCATGATCAAAGTCAGACTGAAATCAGCATGATGCAGCTGCACCATATGCGTTAAAGGTGGATTGGCTACAATTCCTAAATATCAAGATGTTTGACATCAGTGTCAAACCTTTCATCAGTGTTACAGTGGTAACCTTGTTGCCATCAACTCTTGAGATTAGGTCATCAACACCTCAGTGCTTTTGCTTCTTTGTTGTTCCTTTACCTTAACATCATCATTCCTTAGGAAAAAAAGGATGTAGTAGAAACAACTCTGCACCAATATACAGGAAGGCAAGCATTTAGTGTGAGATTGACAAGTTAATTCAATAATTATTTAGACAGATAGGATACTGTTGAGTGGTGGAATGGGAGGAATATTGTGCCAGACGAGAATCTTGAGCGTCACTTAATGTACTCACAAGACACAGTATTTACCCTCAACACTAAGTATCAGTGTTAAATCAGCTTGACTAGCAGCTTGGCTCAATCAGCAGCTACTGGGTGTATTGCCATGACATTTGGTACAGACACTCATGCTCCCCAGAAGGTAAAGTCTACTGACTTTGGTGATCTCCTGACTTTACCATCAGGTTGATATTTTCTGTGAAATAACTATTGGCTATACATTTTGTGCACACATCCATGTGCCCATCAGGATGAATTATAATCACATTGGTGATCTTCTGACATTTGGTGTCACGCCACCATCTGCTCAAAATTGTATTTTGTCCAATACTTTGATTTATGACCAAATTCCTGCAAAGCCAATTACCCACACTTTAAATTACAAATAAAGGCATAATGTTAAGGCTTAAAGTGACAAAGAAAGCCAAAAGTAGTGAAGCTCACATGATATGAGTTGCCCTCCTGACCTCTCAAACAACAATGAAGTCAAGTTCCAAAAACAACACTTATTTTATCATGTTGTATCATATTCTGTATAAAGATGTTTATCTACAAAATACAAAGTGAGAAAAATGACACTTGCAGAGATAGAGCTACTGCAGTGAAAAGCCACTAATTATCACCCAGATTATTTTCAAAGGACCCATCGCACTGGAAAATACAGGAGTTATGCTTCACAGTGTTTTCATCACATACACATCAGTAATGCCACTGCCAGCTTAAGGAGCCATTAATTGAATGTGAATTTTAATGATTTGCATTTCAATAGCACACCTACACTTCTTCTTCTGTATGTGACACTTTTGAAACTGCATCACCGTCTCGTTAATCACCTGTCTGTCAAACACTGAATGGCATTTCTCTGAGCCTCAGCTCATAAACAGACAGAATATTGATGGACTGATGGAAGTAACAGAAAAGTGAAAGCACAAGGAGAACCATCAGCCGATACTGTCACATTTTTACATAGTGGATGTAATAATGAGCAAAATTATCCCATTTTTATACTATTTCTTTTCAAGTAAAAATGTCTAGATTATCTCACTAAAAATGTTTTATGAACAAATATCCTGCTATATTCTTTCTTCGGGGTGTCATGTGAGGACAAGGCAGCATAACGACAAGTTGTTTAGAAATGATTTCCGTCGGTCGATAGCAGGTGTTGGATTTCTGTTGGACACAAAGACACCAGTCAGAGAAGAGGTGTTGAGCTGAGAGCCGTTATTCTTTTACAATGAACCTGTTTACATGCACACATTATTTCAAATAGCACTGCAGATCATAACGCTGCTAATACTCTTGGTTATAAAAGGCTGTTTATAAGCACCATCTTATTCTGCTCCCACAAACATATGCATTAATAAACAGCATATTTCCTGAGGAAAATAAGGTTGACTCAGACAATGAGAACCCAAACTGATGATCAGGTGCATATGTATCATATGTAAAAAATACTGATGATGACTGATTTGAATGATTTGATATTGGGGTAATGATAACACATCATGGTGCCCAAGGTATGCAAGGAAAAAAGAGGACACTGAGGTTGAGAGGAAGCAGGAATAGAGAAGTAAACAGAGGAGGTAGAGGTTGAAGTGTAAGGACGAATGCTATTTCAGGTCTGGCACTCTGATCTGTTCCCTGACCCCTTTAGAAAGAAGCAGAATTTCATTAGATACAAGCTAACTTGGTTCCACTTTATTTGGATTATCCTCCTACATCTATTCACCATAGTTTATGGCGTGTTTGTAACATCTAACAACTTATTAGTTGAGATTTCGTTAGGACTAGGCACAGAAAACATCTTGGTTATGTTTGTGAATCGTTACATATACTCTATAGATAATATAATACATCTGCAGACAAACCTATTTAACTCTAGATAGGGCCTTTCACGTTTCTCCTTTATATTTCAGCCCATTCTTATTCCAAGGTTGTCAAATATGGATGCAAGTTGTGTTCAGTAAGTTGCAATCTGCCACTTAATTTCTAAATGCCACTAAATCCTACACACTGGTCTTTTAACATTAACATTGATTGATTTATTGATCAGCAGAAGAGCTTCAAAACAATACACAGCTTTGATATATTATTATTATATTATATATTACATTACATTATTATTATTATAAACAGTAGGTTACATTTTCACGGTGAAAAACCAAAACAATGAATTAACAGAAACTAAAAAGCTGAGTAGAGCTGAAGAAAGCTGAAGGTTAATAACTCTTTCTTGGTTCATCATTTTGTGCGACCTCTTTAACATTGCATATACAGTAAATATGAAGTAGCCAGCAGCCAGTAGGCTTAGCACAACAACTAGCCTGGCTCTGTCCAAAGGTGACGAAATCCACCTTGTAAAGTTTGTTAATTACCATTAGGCAGATTTGTTAAAAGGCCAGCTATTTTCCTATGTTTCCAGTCTTTGCCTGTGCCAAACTTTTCCTTTAAGCTAACCAACAGAATCAGACTGTGTGATGATGGTGTCATCCGCCATGCTGCATTTACCTAAATATGTGGATATCGAATGAAACATAAGCTCGTCAGATTTGTCAAGGGTAGATATTTTTGGCTTTGCAGCTGGAAGCTCTACATTGAAATATGTTTGGAATCAACACAGGGAGAGTCTGTAGTCATTCACCCATTCAGCATCAATGATGGACCAATGGTTTAAAGCACCAACAATAATCTGTTCAAGTGGGAGACTGTTGGCGGCATATTAGATTTTGGTATAAAATCATCTAATTGTGTGGTTTCCTGAAATACCTTCAAACACAATAACTGTTGGGAAACTGCTGAGTAAATGTTTAAAATAGATCTTTCTCTTTACGCGCATTTTGACAACACAGATGTAACTAATAACATGGATAAGACTAATAATATTAATGATGGTCGGAATTTCATTCAGATGTGCTGGTTCTGTGGTATTGTGCATGCTGGCTTACTAAGGGCCTAATGTAACACTTAAATGCTACAGAGCATCATTAATCGTAGTAATACTGCATTCACACAATATCGGCAGAACAGAAAGAACAGAAAAAACTGCTGTTATTCTGACTCATGCACACCATTGCTAGCCATGTTGTCACACTAGATAAAAATGTAATTAGCACCGCTAATGTGCTAATTAGTGCGTTACATATCTGTAGTGTTTCATTAACATTTTAAACCAGATGCAAACAGCTTACAACTCCTTTTAAATTGGCTGAAATTATTCTATCAGGGCTAATATTGGATATTATACACAGTGGTTTTACAGCTGTGTTGCCAGTGGTTTGTTGAAACTTTTTGTTCTTTCATTCTTTTCACCAAGTGGGAGATATCATCACTGTCAGAAATTCACAATATCTCTAAACCGGAATTACAAGTCAGACTCTGGCATGAATGGTGTTCCTAATATGTTCTGAATGATATGATGTGAGTGCAGCATTAAATGTGATTTCCCTGCAGTGATAAGTCATGTCTGACATGGGAAACATCTATTGGCTGATGAACAAATTAACATTTCTCTGAATGTAATACAGTAGGTGTGATTTCAACTGGCCTAATCTTCCACAAGCTGGAAAGGTCATAGTCACTCATCTAAACCACCTGCTGTAGGCAGCATCATTTACAGCCGCTGCACTTTGTCACATGCAAAATATAACCACGCTCCTTAATTACTGATGTGTTCTGCCTTTCACACTGCTGCTTCTTCTGTAGAGTTCTTTAGACCTGCGGCATATTTTTTACCCTATCCCATTATTAGACTCTTCAAGCAAGGAGTCCATTCAGAATGTACTCCTTTCATATGCCTGTCAGGAAATGAAAGCAAAATGAATAGAAATGCCCTTACTGTCTGTCTAGTGGACCATGTGATTATAGCTGTTTATGCTTCAGATAAACAACCCCCACGTTATGCATAGCTCTCTCAAATTTTCAAATCTCACTTCATCCCCAAGTAAGAATTCCATTTGTAGGGCTGTGACATTTTTCATGTGATTTATTCTATTGTCCCGATTCCTCCGGCCATGGCTGCCCCTCCGCCCCGTCCCCTTGCCATCAGCTTTGACAATCCCAGCCTTTGTTTTTGCAATGAGAAGCAGCATTCTTCCAGAGGGATGACCTCCTCTGTCTCTACAGGGGCTGGCACTGAGGACGCGACCCTACCCGAGGATTGGATAGCACCCACCACCGGTTGCTGTGAACGAAATCCGCTAGTTGTCACCCCAACTCTGCTGCTCATATGTGCACCAAACCCGCTCTCCTACCCCAGGAAGACCTTGATGGATCCCTCCGTTCATCACAGCTGACACGTCAAGGCCCGGCAACATTATCAGCACCTTCATCATTAACAGGATTAATCTCTGTGGCAAAGGTGGATAATCACTCATTTCTGTAAGTACACTTTATTATTTTTGATTTTCTTATAGAATTAACATTGTATTACAGTTCATTTAATTGAGAGTCAATGCTCAAATAGGCTAAATCATCTACTAGGGACATTCAGCTGCATTTGGCACAACAAAACACAAAACTTGAGCAGCACCTGAAAGAAAAAGGCTGAGACGAAAAAGTACTGAAGTGAAAACTATTTCAGAGGTTCATCCCTAAAATCCTACAGCACCTGAATATTAGAATTCCAAACCAGCCATACACCAAGGCACCAGGCTCAACCTTTACATCTCCAACCAGTTGAAAGGGACAATGCAAACATCAGAACATCAGAAACAGTAACCCATCAGATTGCCTGCAGCTGTCTATTGTATTCAGACACATGCACAGGGATTAATAACAGCTGACTGGATTCAGATGGAAGTAATGAGGATTTAATTAAAGAAAATCTTAACATGCACTTCCCCAAAGTTCCTGATAATCTCTCTCTGTGGTAAGTTTATATATCTGACATTTCTATTAAACTCAAACTAAGTATTAAGTTGTTTTTTTTGTGACTCTGTCCACCACCTGCCTGCAGGACTGGAGGATGTGCATGGAGCCGTTTTGCTGTAATGAGGGTTTGCCCTGGATACAGTTTGCAGAGTCAAAGTTACGGCTAATAGGCTGGAGGTTGAATGCGCAGAAACAAAATGCAGAGGTGTGGATAAGTGTTGTGGGTCAGCATCATTGAAGCTATCTATCTTGATCTCACAGTATAGGCGTATCTCTGTTTTGTTCTGCGCAGTGATCTCTGCCTGCCTTCAGTTTGTATCTGCCTCATAGCCCCAGCAACCCTTGCCATTTTACTGTCATTAGCACAGACAACATTAGTATGGATTTCCCAGCTGAGACAGGATTTAAAAGACGTGAATCTGAGATGTTTGATATCAAGAGAGACCTATTTATAGTTTTCATGGGCTGTGCAATACATTTTAAACACACAGTAAGAAGCTTTCGATCTTTTTAAGTGCTGAGTGAGGCTGGCATGGTCCTCCACCTGTCCTTCTTACACTCCTGACTCTTTGATCCAGTCAAGTTCTATCATTAGTGAGAGAAATCTTGTAATGTATACCTGAGTCTGTTTTCCAGCACTACAGCCTTACTGCCAGGTCTTTATGTGTACCTGTGCTGATTGCTTAGTGATGAAGCAACTTTGAAGAGCGCACAGCAGTCACAGTTAAATGTTTAATGCCAAGGAACTGTATAGAGGTCAGTTTGTGTCATTTTAAGGGACTTATTCCTCCTCCGGGGCGTAAAGGCTGTTGATTGGTGTTTTGACAGGAAACATTTAAATTGGCTTTGTGGTTCAGTGCTCACACACAGTAAAGCTGCTATGTTTACGGCCGAGTTACCACTACAGAAGAAAACAATGCTTTATGTAGATGCATCAAAATGAACTAATTCCTCATCAAATATAAGGTGCATATAATTGTCCAAATCTTATTATTAATTATATCCCTATAGATAATTATGTCTCATTGTCGAGTTTATGTATGCTGACTCATCAACACCCTGCAGACGTCATTAAGAAGTGGGCAGGCCTGTTCGCCTTCAGCGATGCGCATGGACACAGGCGTCTGATGAATAATGCATTATAGATATTGTATTGTGCCAAGTCAAGTCAAAAAGAACAATCAACACCTAATGGGATTTAATTAGAAACCCCTACAAAAAATGGTCATAACTGAAGCTACTGTATTTCCACATTATGTGACAATGTGACCCCAGTTATTTTCTTCTCCCCCTATCCTTGTGTCATGAAAGTCTTCACATAAGTTCTGGTCATGGTGCAATCATACTGTATGTAGCTTTAAACATCCACTGTGAAACTATGCAAAACATAAATAAATAACCATTTGCTCTCTATTGTCTGCAGCAGTTCACATGTAGGAGCTATAATGAAAAAAGTATAGCGTTGAATAAGCAGTAAATTTACAGTTGTGTTGCAGAGGTCTTGCATCAGGTCATTAGTCAGTTATAAAACACATGTAGCACTCATTTTAGGCAGAAAGAAACAAGTCAGATATTTATATTGCAAAGGGAACAGCTCTGTCAAACAATCCGAAATGTGACTGTCTGATTCTAAATTTGTTCTTTTTGTCATGATCAACAATAAAGTTCAAAGCAGTCATATTCTTCAAATGGTTGGATGTGGACACTGGGTGGCTGATTGCAATGCGGTGAAACAAAGATTACCAGTGGACAGTGTAATTATCATTATCATCTACCATATTGTAATCTAAACTATCAGACATATGCAACTATTATATCATTCACAATGTCACAAACATCGCTTTGTGACTTTTGTCCAGTCATGTCATTGCTGTCCACCAGAGATCCAGACAGCTGCTGCTGGTTGCAGTGCAGGATGTGTCCCACAGTAAAAATATGTAATCCAATCGGCATGCTGACTGCATGCACCTTCAGGACAGGAAGCTCACTGAATTTGATTGACAGGGATAATTGTGTTTCACTGCAGCGCATCTGTCAGTAAGACAGCCTAGTTTGTAGTTTTATTTTCATCATTAATTACCTCCGCCAAGAAAGTTTTGTTTGTGTGTTTGTCTGTTAGCTAGCAGGATATCTCAGGAAGTACTTAGCAGATTGATGCTACTTTTTAACAGCTGGGATTTACTGGAAAGAAACCATTTTTGCTTCTGAACTGTGTTGTGTTGTGTTGTGTTGAGTTCTCCCTTGATTCCTTCATCTAACACTATCTAACCATGTAGGCCAGGCACATATTCGCATACATAGATTTTTCAGGCATTTTCATTTTGTGTAACTTTAATTGTATCATTGGTTATTTATCATAAATTACTATAACTCTTGAACACATTGTGCAAATGGAACCAAATTTAGATGACAGGCGCAGATATATGCTGCTTAATGCTATGGTATTTTGCCTATAGGTCACCCTTGCTCTGTGCACTAATATTCCCAGGATGTAGGAATAAAATCAGCATTATTGTTTACCACTATGTGTATACAAATGCAGTGAAAAATCCTTTTTTTAATCAAAATAATACATTTATATTGTGGTTTCATCAGAATCTCTGACAGAATTCACCTTAAAATGGGGATGCAAAATGGGAGGTCGAGAGGGAGTCATTGCTTTTTAACATGATGTGCGTAGATAATTAGCTTGTCTATATCAATGACATGCTGTTCAAACATGACCCTATTAAACCTATCCTGATGTGTTAATTATCTAGCACAACCTTTGATCTCAGACTGGGGTTGATCCTTTTTAATCAAGGATTAATTATGTCTAAAGACTTGTGATTAACCAGCAGATGATTTGTCTCATGAAGAGACTCCTGAAGAGAAGGGGGAAAAAGCACACAAACTGGTTGGAGCATCTGTTATTGCGATCTGCGGCTTCCGGACTGCTGGAAATAGATGACCAAATGGATAATCAGAACATAAGATAAGTTAAGATAAGATATTCCTTTATTTATCCCCCTTAGGAGGTTGACACAACAGCAATAGGGCAAA
>NW_023339763.1:21665729-21680707 GCF_004916995.1 Morone saxatilis | reverse complement strand
TGGAAATTAAATATAAATAGTGCAAAAGGCCTGTAGCTGAAAGTGCTCCTGAGCTGCCTCAGCTCAGTGTAGAGAGGATGAGAGGGGTTGTCCATGAGGGGAACATAAACACTCATGTACATTGTGAGATTTGTCTACTATCCGCATTTCCTTTTCATCAACGTAAAAGCTCTGATGGAATAAATAGCAGCTGAACCAGGTAAAAACTGGCTGTAAATTGCCTGAAACACGAATGACCTTTGGAAATGAGTCATACCAAAAGCACACAAATGATGCAGATGAAACTGTTGTTTATGCTTCCACATTGAATATAAAACATTTGCTCTACATATTCTGCATGTCCACAGGGACCCAATCATAGAATGATTAGTGTTCACACTTTGGGCTATTCTAAGTAGCCTCAATCAAAGACATAAGCATGTCGAGCAACAGGGAGGTCACATGACCATGAGGACACATTTAACAGATTTTATTAACACAAAATGTTATTACATATCTGCTTAGCTATCCTGAGATACATGACAGGCTGTCAAAACAAACTCTAATCCTGCGTGTGTTTTCTCTCTGCAGGGATAATCAACTTGACTGAAACATTGATAAACACACTTTCCTTTTCTCCAGGCCTCTTTGTACAGAGCCTCCAGTATCAGTTCTTGAAGCAACCATGTGTGTTGGCTATAAACATAGGTAAGATAATATGTTGTTGTTTTTTTTATCCAAACCGCTCCCATTGATCACACACACATTGATGGCAGTAAGCTAACATGCAATGTAGTGGTCAAACTATAGGGAGAGTTTGGGGGTTCAGTGTCTTGCTCAAAAACACTTGTGATGTACGAATTGCCGGAGCCGGCAATGGAACTGCCAACCCTGTAATCAATGGGCGACACTGTCTACCTCCTGAGCCAGACCTGTCTATTTGTGACATACTGTAAATTCTCATATCATCTCAAATAATAGCCGGGGGCGTGGCCAGCCCACGTATAAAGACTTTAAGGAAGGTGCAATTAAGGCTGATTTATAGTTGTATATCGGCTCTGTGTCGAGCCTATGCAAGTGCCCTTTGTCGTTGTGAGCATTTATACCTGTGTGCTGGTGTGTCTGCATTGCTCTGCAAATAACACCGCCAAGAATCTAGTTGGTGGTGGGGTTTCTATGCCACTGTTTTGAGTTTTGACTGAAACTGAAACTTTCCCTCATCGCTCTTCTCAATCTGTCTTGTGTTTTCCTCATTTCGTCCTACCCCTGCCTGGACAAGGGAATACGAGGGGACCGACACGAGCATGTCATGCAGCAAGGCAGCGTCCCACACTGTTTGTGTGTTTGTACTTTTAAATAGGGATTTTCAAACTGCATTATTAACTCATCTGGGTTTTGCACGAGTTGCCTCCCATTCTCAGATAATGCACACACACACAAAGCGGACCTGTCATAGTCGTCTGGTTAAATTTTTGACGAGGTGCACGTCAGGTTACGGCGGAGCGTACGAGGCCGTTCCCACACTCTACTCACAGTGACGATTTGACGTATAAAGTTTAAATCAGGCTTTAATTGTAGCCCACTTCAACATCTTGCATGGTAAAAGTATAATGTACACTCTAATAGTACATGTCATTCTCACTACACAGAATTGTTTTCATACTCATTATTCAGTTGTTTTTTCTTTGTCATACTTCTGATCAATGTTAAGCTATTGTTAACTCAACATTTTCTGATATTTTTTCACACTAAAAGCCTACCTGTAAAGGCAAGGCTGCAAGACTTTTAATGTGAAGATTCTTGGAGGAGGTGTTGAGTTAATGGTAGCTTAACAACATTCGGGTAAAGATGGAATTAGTACTGTAGATATTGACATTATATTAAAATTATAAAGACAGCAAGTAAAAACTGAGGTGGTTTTTAGTTTGTGTTATCAGTGGAACAGAGGAAATTAGAAAAGAAGTCCTGGCCATCTCTGCCACTGAGGCAAATAAATTCTATCTGAAAATCTACGGTTTATAATTATAAAGAACATATAGATAGACTTAATAAACAAAAGGGTGAATCCATAACCCCTTTGTCTGTTTAAATGCACGAAAGGGCTTGACCCTTTCAGCAACACTCTAGCGTTAAATTATTAGCTGCTCTCTGTAGTACACCAGTATGCTTTCAAATGAGACAAAAAGAAAGCTTGGAGCATTTTCTGACCTATTTTCTGTTGTGCAACAGTTTCAGCAGGCTGAGACTGCTTTTTAACACAATGCCTCCTTCCATGTAGTTTGTGCCTTGCAGCTACAGTATGCTGATGTTGAACAGAGAGCTACCATCTATGGACTTCAAAATGCATTTTACATTGAGTGGTGGGCCATCAGATTGGGAAACTCAGTCAACCAGCTCAGCTAAAGACAGTATGCTAAATATAACTCTAAAAGCAGTTAATGTTTCTTTTAGAAATGATAACTCTAAATGGAGTCTGGTGAAAGACACTTAGAATTTCTCCACCCGTACATATCGGTCTTTCTGACGGCAAAAACAACAGAAATCATTTTTAAACGTAATTATACAGCACTCTAGAAGAATTACTAAATTGGAATCCGTTCCCTTAATATATAAATAATAAATTTAAAAAATGTCTTAAAATGTATTTTATGTGATTTAATAAATTAGTAAAAAGCTATAACAGTAATTGGATATGATAGGATATAATAATAAACTAATTAAAAAGATGTAACTCCAGCAACATTTAAAACAAAATTTCCATAAGAAACATTCTGTTTGTTCCCTTCAGCGAGCTCTAAAATCAGCTCTGTGGTCCTTTAACCATATCAGATCATGCGCTATATATCCCATGCAGGTAGGGACATGACTCAGGTCTGACCCTGGAGATGCCGAAAAGACGAGACATCGTTGCCATTGTGTTGATCGTGTTGCCTTGGACACTGCTCATCACTGTCTGGCACCAGAGCACCATCACTCCTCTGCTCGCTACTCGAAAGGGTAAGGGTGAAGCTACTCAAGTCTGCGCTGATGTTTTCAGATTGTGAAAATTTTTCCATTCATCCATATTTATCATAACAATATTTAACTAAAGTGCTTGTGTTACTTATGGCATGCTTCTGTGTCAGAGTGTTCTAACCTCAGGGAAAAATGTCACATGTTGATCAAGTGTAATGCAAAGACTGTGTTTACTTACACAATAACAGTTTAGCCGTTTAGTCCACACTGTCTCATCTAGCACAAGGTCCCATCAACACTGTAATCATTTTCCTTCCTGGCTAGATGACAGACGTGATGGTCGCTCCAACTCCAGAAACACTTTTGCTTTCAAGGAGTCCTGCTCACTTCAGAACCGGGACATCGTGGAGGTGGTGCGCACTGAGTATGTCTACAGCCGGCCTCCGCCCTGGTCTGACATCCTGCCCACCATCCACGTCATCACTCCCACCTACAGCCGGCCGGTGCAGAAGGCAGAGCTGACGCGTCTGGCCAACACCTTGCTGCACGTGGCCAACCTGCACTGGATCCTGGTGGAGGACTCCCAGAGGAGGACCACTCTGGTCAGCCGCCTCCTCCTGGAGACAGGACTCAACTACACTCACCTCAATGTGGAGACGCCTAGGAACTATAAGGTACGGGGGGATACTAGGGACCCCCGAATACCTCGGGGTACTATACAGCGGAACCTGGCCCTGAGGTGGCTTCGGGAAACCTTCAGTGTAAACAGCAGTCAGCCTGGGATTGTCTACTTTGCAGATGATGACAACACGTATAGTCTGGAGCTGTTTGAGGAGGTAAGGAAAGTAAAACATGGCATAGAGCTGAATTACTCCTACGCAATGTCTCCTCCTCCTCATGCTTTCACAGACTCCTTAGTTCTCCTGTGTGTCTTTAGCTAAATCTACATTTTTGGCTTCATGGAATTTATGACTCACATGAGTGACTTGTATGTCTGTCTCTGTTTTCAACTACCAGATGCGTTCCACCAAAAAGGTGTCAGTGTGGCCCGTGGCCTTTGTGGGTGGCCTACGGTACGAGTCCCCTAAAGTAAACACCTTGGGCAAGGTGTACGGCTGGAAGACTGTATTCGACCCACACCGGCCCTTTGCCATCGACATGGCTGGGTTTGCAGTGAACCTACGCCTCATTCTGTCTAAACCTCAGGCTTATTTCAAGTTGCGTGGGGTGAAGGGAGGTTACCAGGAGAGCAGTTTATTAAAGGAGCTGGTCACTCTCAGTGACTTGGAGCCTAAAGCTGCTAACTGCACTAAGGTATCGAAAGGAGGCTCTCTGCATGTTGTGCAAACTCTGTGAATTGGCAATAAAACAAGCTACTTCGGTAAATGCTGCTAGTGTGAGAGGAGTCTCAAGGTCTTTGGCTGTCTTTGGCTGTCGTAACAATTTGTTCATAAAGTCAGTGAACTGTCAGCTTACTGCTGATTCTTTATGCATACAGCTCATTTAAAATATATCCTACATTCTGCCTCTAGACATTGTGTAGCTAGTATGATGTAGTACATTTCTACTGCACAGCACTGTGAGCCAAAATATCTGTTTTAGTGTTTCATCACATTGACTGTATTTCTGCTCATCTCCATCCCTTTCTTCTTACCCGCAGGTATTAGTATGGCACACACGGACTGAGAAGCCTGTGCTAGTAAATGAGGGCAAGAAAGGATTTACAGACTCTAATGTTGAGATATGACATACTTCATCTGACACAGGTAATAGCAGAGATTTCAAAATGGCATTTCCACACAGTGAATATTTGGGGGGATGGACCATGACATACAGACCTTACTTGAAATAGATCTGTAGATAGTCTGACCTTTACATAACATGTTTATAGGATTGTCTCCTGCAGATTTTGTTATGACAATTTAAAGATCCCCAAGATATCTCCTACTTTAGTGTAAAGTCCATTCTTAGTGTATGTGCACTGGCGGCTTTCACACTATCTGTGATGTCAAAAATCATGCTGGTAGGCCCCGCCCCTTAAAAATCAGATTTTCAGTGAGCCCAGAGAAACTTTCCACTTTCAGCAGATGAATAATTTTGAGTGGAGGGGGACTTTATTTTACTATATTTTTGCCTTGCTTTTTTATCACACATATTTTCAACCACACTAGTCCTGTGGTTCTAAGGTTGCCAGTGTGGTTGGTTGGTTGCGTTGGACAACAACTACTTTATGAATAATCCTAAACAGATATTCATGGTCCCCAGGGGACTTTAGTGACCACTGACCTTTCATTTTGCACCACCATGACATTTTTGTTTTGTAGTGAAATATTTCTGTAAGTATTGGATGGATTGGTACATACATACATAATATAGTGTCAGCAGCAGGTCAACGTTTTCACTTACAGGGAGAAATATCTTCGCATATCTGGATTAAAAAATTTGCACAGCCCTTCGTTCACACAAATCCTAATGACTTTGGTGATTCCTTGATTTTTCCTCCAGCAAGCTAACATTTGTAAATCCATTTTTGATTTTTAGTGAAAGGTGACATGAATGTTTAGTACAGACATTCATGTCACCTTCAGGTTGAGTTGTAATAACTGACTTTTTCTCTAGCACCCTCATCAGGTCAATCCAATACTTTGTTTTATGATGAAATACCTGTATCCCAAATGTTGCATGATAACATGCTTATTTACTAACACTATACATGCTTAACACGTTAGCATTAGGAACTACAGTGTGGCTGTAGACTGCAAACATGTACCTTGTTTTCTTGTCTTTTTAAGTGTTAAAATTGTTGTCATTCCAGGGGAGGCAGTTCTCCATGGGATTCTATCTGGATTCAAACCAACCTCAGAGCTCCTTGAAGCAATAGCCACGGTCAAAAACATTCACACAGCACAGTAGCTGTACTTCACCACAGCTTAGAAATGGAGGCACAGCTGTCCAAATCGAGAGGCAGCACAGGCCATGTGCGTGAACCGACCAGAGTATCAAAGCACAACTGCACAAAAACAAACAGGCCTGTTCTGCTCGGAGCACAGGCTGATGCGAGACGCTGGTAGGATTCGCCAAAAGGAGTTTGTCCACTGAGGTCTCCAAGGGGAGTTGAGACAAAGGATGTTACGCGAAACTTAAACTGCAGGAAGAGATGGCACAGCAAGCAATAAAGAGCCCTCTGAGCGCAGACAACACCAGCCAACCATCCAATTAGCATTAAATTGGGCCCTTTTGTTCTGAAGCGAGCTGGCTGTCCGGCACAGGGCTGCACAGAGGAATAAAAGGGGTCCTTGTCTGAAGTGAGTCAGCACTGACTGACAGACTGCACTGAGGGGATCTGAGCCCTCCCCACTTGTACTGTACAACACTGAGCTATTTAGATAGCACCCTGAACCCAGCACTAATTAGGAGTCCTGTTACTCCTCAACACACATTCACACATGCTCAACTGTCACACTGCGCATGAGGAGCACACAGACACACATGCACTCAAAAACACAGAGCAATGATTTATTACAGTGTAACAGCAACGTCCTCTCTCGCAGTCATTTACTCTAAGCTCTTGTTTATTCCTGATATGCTGTAACAATACTGAGGTATACTCATATTTAAGAGAAGATTCAGTATTCCCAGGGGCTTGTCCACTTCACAGGCTTCTTCATAAGCTAATTACGATCCCACCGAGTAAACTGGCAGTTTCTCAGCAGAATTATTTATTGTTTCAGACTAACTGGTACCATTCACTTGTTAGTCGTAAGCTTTGCTTGTGAGAGTCAATGGGATATGAGGCCATTACTCTCAAAATTGGATGTGCATCCTTTCAAATGGCTGTATTACACAATCTAATTATTCCCACCATGGATGGCTGGCTTGCAAGTGGTGATTTCATACCCCATTGACCTGCAGTGGCACTGCTTACAAATGCTAATGTTTCTCAGACTCTGTGAATGTTCAAAGTTTGGTCTGTTATCAGTGTGACAGGCATCTGAAGCCTTTAAGATAAGTGTCTGATGTTGATACAATGCGGCTTGTGTTTCCTTTGAATCAGCCCTGCCTCCGCTCAGATTGTCCCATAAGCCTGTTTTTTGTTCTGTTGTACAGGCTAAGATGTGTCCATTTAAGTAACAGCATTCTGCAGAATATTCTCACAAGCAATACAAACCTAACAACAATTTGAAATATAACTGCCACAAACAAAAATGATTACTGTTTAACTGAGACTCCATGGGTAAGAGGACATGTTTGGTAATTCTGCTGTAATGTGTAAAGAATCACTGTAACTAAAGGTACTGTATGTACATAGCTATAAACTGCTCCCATACAAATATGCTTCTCTCTGTTTTTCATATTGATGTGTGTATATCTCTGTATATTTGAAGGTATTAAATTAGACAAGGACTATGGTATTAACAACATTGATATCCCTGAATTTGAAAGTTTGAACAAATGTAACAAGCACTTTGTAAATCTTTGTTAAAAGACCAATTATTATACAAAAAACAATGCCCATGCAGGCGATGATGGCAATCATTGGATGTCTGCTGTCATGCCAAGATCAGGCGTATCCTCAAAGTGGACCTTGTAGTCCCCCTCCTGCTCCTCAAAGACAATGACCTTATTCATATAAAGAGAAAAAAGTGAGAGACAAAGAAGAGAGATATTAGAACATTGAGACTTGACTCACTGTGTAAAAATCTTTTATATTGCAAGGGGACAAAAACCTTTAAAGAAATGTGCTTATTCGTTTTCTTACTGAGAGTGAGTTAAGAAGACACACTAAAACACACTACAAATGAAGCTAGAGCCAGCAGCCAGTTACCTTAGCTTAGATGGAAACAGGGAAACAGATAGCTGATTGGTACAGAAACCAAAGTGTCTAACAACACGCTGTGGTTTTCATATAATATGTTAATTAATGTGCTTTAGAGTTTCTGTTAGACAGTGTTTGTTAGCAGACAGGCTAACTGTTTATACCATGTCCTGTCTTAATGCAAGCCTAAGCTGACAGTAGTTTAGCATGCAGATTGATTGATTGATTTTCTTGTATTTTGCGTCACACAAAGTGCCCAACCAACATGTGTTTACAAGACACAAAAAGTACAGTTGGTCAAACATTTGATTTAATTACAGAATGACACGTTATTTTACAGATCAGACATTAAAACAATATTCTGCCTTCTTGGCAAATAAAATCTGCTACAAAAAAGGTTCCTGAAGCAGAACTCAAGTTCTTCTCCAGCCAAAAGAAATCAACATAAATGGAGGACATTTTACTATAAACTACATTTCTTATATCCTTGTGGACAGACATTAGAGCTGTCTTTCTAACTCTCAGCAACAGAGCAAATAAGCACATTAAAAAAATCCTCTAACAAATGCTTTACCTGGTTGATTCCACTGTTGAGAAAGGGACCAGGGAGGTAGAGAGTCTGCTGGGGGCCAATTGACCAGTAGCGGCCCAGATTCAGCCCATTGACAAATACAACGCCTTTCTCCCAGCCCTGTGGACCCAAAGAAAATATCATATCATGCAATGCATGAATTATTTCTCATACAAACACACATGCAAAAAATGACCATAGCATAACAACTATATGTTTCGATTGACTTACTGGCAGCTTCACAAATGTGTCACTCGGATACCCGTATGCAAACAGCCGCCCCATGAAGAATCCAGGGAAGCTGGGAGTTTCAGGGAGAGTTTTCCAAGGTGCCCGATAAAGACTGAAATGAGGCATCCACTTCAAACACACTATTACAGCAAAGTGAAAGTGATATGCAATGCTTTAGATTCAATAAAGCGTACCAACCTATCAATGAAGCTGGCTTTCATATCCAGGCTGTATATTGTAAAATCCCGCAAGGGGATATTGTTTAATAAAATGTCTCCCACGAGGCCTGCAAGAATACAAATCAAAATTGGCTTGTACACTACCCACTGTGTGCTTGAGTGATTTAATAGCAGGCACAGCAATGAACTGCATATTGTCTGTCGATCACCTTTATGTTGTTTGTCAAGGTCCCTTCCCTGGTGAACTCGTCCACAGTTTTCCACCAATAAACTTAAGGTACGCTGTCCCTGTAGGGATTGATCGCTTTTATGTCTCTTGCAAGTTTTGGCAACAGCCAACAGCTGAGCATCCATCACATCCAATAACTATGTATGACATTTACTGTACATTTGCCTTCATTGCCCAACTTGATGCCATACCTTACCATCAGGAACCGCCAGCTCCAGGCTTTGGCGCTTGAAAAGGCCAATGAAGCTTCTGTCTACAAACACCTAGAGAGAAAAATATAGTCAGTCATATAAATTCTATTACAGTAGATGACACACAAACTCTGCTTCACTTGAATGAAATATCTCAGAGGTGGCTGTAGTTTTGCCAACCATCCCCAAGGTCACCACCTTTACACAACTTTCATGGGCTGTAGGACTGCACAGTATGGTAAAAACATCATATTGTGCTTATTTTGACAGATATTGTGATTACGATATGATTCACAGCATGTGTTTGTGTGTGAATCATATTTTTTTTAATTTAATTTTAACAAAAGAATCTATTAAAATCATGCATGAAATGTAAAATTCCTGGGGGTCCGTACCAAACAAACATGTTTTCTTAAATCTGGAGAAGATTTGTAGACCAGGGCATATCTGCAGCACTACAGTACTTCATTATAAAGATATTTTGTCATACATTTTACCTTTATCAAAACATTGCAGCTCTCGCGATTTGCATATTGCTTTTGCTATTTTTATATTGCACTTGGCCATATTGTGATTTTGATAATATTTTGATTAATTGCACCCCTAGTAAGCTTTATGTTTAGAAATGTGTACTGTGGGCATACCAACAACATAGAGCGACCATTGATCACTGTATGATTTTAAAGAAATAGTTCAACATTTTGGGAAATACACTTATTTGCATTCTTGGTGAGAGTTAGATGAGAAGATGGATACCACTCTCACAACTGTCCATTAAATATAAAGTTAAAGTCAGGAGACAGTATGCCTACCATAAAGACTAGAAACAGGAGGAAACAGCTAGCCTGGTTCCAACGGTTCTATCTGCACCTCTAATGCTCACTAATAATCACATTATATGTCATATGTTATATCTGATAGCTTACACTGACAAGTTGTCTCCAGGAAGTCACTGCTCCTGGCCAAGAAATTGGCATATTTTGTGTACAGTTGAAGTGAGTTTCTCATTTTTTATCCACTCGCAGCAAAAATACATATTTCCTAAAATGTCAATTTTCCTGTAAGTTGTTTTTCAGTAGCTACAAACATATTATGGATTATAAATTAGTTAATAGAAGGCAACTGCATCGATACTGCATAATGTCAGGGTGAGTGAGATTGTGCCATCACGCACAATGAGCACTCACCAGGGCACGGTCTCGGACATTGTCTCCAGACTTCAATAATCCTCCACTGGTGATGGTGGTCTCATACAGTGTGTATCCGTAGGACTGGCCATTCTTGTTGTTCACAGGTAGATTCTCCATGTTTATGGGTTTGAGTGACTTGAATGGCTGCAGGAAATTGACGAAAATGAATCGACTTCTTTGATTGAAAAGCTAAATTGTTTTAATTACACAAACAGGCATCAGATAATCTTACATAAAACATACTCCCTCAGTGAAGCTCAAAGCGTCCCATAAGGACAGGTGCTGGTACATGATTGCTGGTTCATAAGCCTCCCTGTAATGTAGCGCTGGCATGTCAGGAAAACTGTCTCCTCCTGTAAAGATGAGTCAAATACAAGATCAGGCAAAGGGGTCGGTCTCTGCATGTATTATAACATTTAAACTTAGTGTTTAACTTACTGTTGTATCGAGAAAGTAAGTCCCTAAGGAGATGGTACTTTGGAGTGTACTCCCCAGCTTCAGACAAGGGCGCATCATAATCTGAACAACAGGGCAATGGTACATAGATTAATTATCACGTGCTGCCACCTGCTGGGTGTTAAAGTCAATGCTGATTCTGTAAACAACTGGGAACATATTCATTGTCATAAAATCTTTGTAAATTTGCATCAGAGACACCGCTGGTTTGTTTGTAATAGAGCACATGACACAGAGGGACAAACCATAGCTGGGGACCAGTGCTTTGTAGGAACGATCCTGGAGTGCTCCACTCATGAAGCCAAAACTGGAGCCTCCATGGAACATGTAGAGGTTGACAGACATGCCTCGCCTCAGAATTTCTCTCACAGTGGACACCATATCTGACAAGAAGTTCAACATGTTCACTGTAAACAAATTTACTCCTTAAAAACATAAAGGTCCCTGCAATTGAGAAATCTTAATACAGTTTTAAAGTCAAGTCACAGAAAGCTTTTTGACCTTTTGCTGACCTCCTGACTCTGACTCATTCAAAAGAAGGTTGACCCTGACTTTGACATTTACATTTTCATTTACATTGTTGGCATGTAGCTGGTGTTCCTCATGCAAAAAGCACAGCAGTAGGAAAATATGGAAAGTGAAGAATTTGTTTACAGCACTAAAGATTGCCTTGAGATTCAATATTGTGATTTTACCAATATGTGTTTTTCCAGTCTGATGCTAGTATATAAGAAAATCTGCATATTTTGTATCAAAAATGCTTGAACAGTATCAAAAAGCCTCAGAACTCATTAACATCAAGGATTACTTGCATTATATATTTTCCAGGGAATCCTGGGACCCCTACACAAAGGTACAGGGATGGCCCAGGATCGCATTGATAGAAAGGTGCCTTTTTAATCTAAAAAGCCTCCATTAACAGGGAGAACCTATCTTACCCTCTGGGGGAAGCACATGGTGGAGGTCACCCCACACATCGTACCAGCCAGTCCAGTAGTCCATCACCATGGTGGGGCTGTTAGGCTGACAAATAGTGCAGAAAAGACACACACAATCATACACATCTACAGTGACACACAGAGACATTATGTGAAAAAGGTAAAATACACACCTGGATAGCATTCAGATCCTGGATGTCTCTCTGATTCAGCTTCTGCAGCTTCAATGATCTGATGACTTTAAGATAAGAGGATAGGACTGTGTGTGTGTGTGTGTGTGTGTGTGTGTGTGTGTATTAATAATATACTGTACCTCCTTCCACACCTCCCGACTTTAATGTGTTGTGGTTGTCCGATGTGAACAGGAGTTCACTGATCCCTCTGGATTGTAGTGCCTTTCAAAATAAGACACAATGTCATGACAGAGTTAGATCAGATCCATTCTATCAATAACCTCAATGTGTACATTTGTGTTTTAATGTAGGGTTAAAGGACCAGTGTGGAGGATTTAGTGGCTATAAGATATGGTAGGTATTTTAATTAAGCACCTCTTTCATGAAAAGCATGTAACTTTCATCCTTCGCAAAGGATCCATACTCGTTTTCGACCTGCACAGCGATAATGGGACCTCCTTTCTTGAACTAAAAAACAAACATTTTTTAACATTAACAAATAAAATGAACTGGAGCTACAGTAGACTTGTTTTCAGCTTCAGTGACCTGCAGTGGAACCACTTTTGGTATAAGTTTGTCAAAAAAAGTGTCGACCGCCTGAGTAAAGCCTGGATAAGTCGTCCTCAGTCTCATGCTGCCATCGCTGAGGAGCCAGCTGCAAGAGACAGAAAACAAGATGCTTAGTTATGACTAAAGCCACAGAGCTGCAAGAACAACGGAGGCATAGTACGTCTAAGATAGTGGACAAAGCTTCACTTACTGGGCAAGTCTTTCCTTACAACAAGATTTGACTCTTTCACCCACAAACTGCACGCAGACTAATTTATTTATTCAGGCACATAAACTAGTCAGAGCTCGTTGAACAAAGCATCGGATGTGCTTTGGGTTTAAATCTATATCCTTCTTTCATATATACACAGAACATCAGGACTTCTGTATGCAATGGTGTATACATTTGTCCTTAAGTAGTTATATGCAAAGAATACTAGCAGTACCTTGGAAGTCCTCCTAGGTCCAGCTCAGAGGAAATGTAGGGCCCTGGACGTAAAATCACCCACAACCCCAAGTCAGCAGCAAGATTGATATATGCTCTGAAACCCAGATGGAGAAGGCAATCAATAAGCATTTTACTTTTGCACAAAGTTTATACACCCCCAGTGAGCATCCTATATCTTGTTGTTTGAGGTGTGTGAAATGTGCTTGGCAACAACTGAGGCGTCACCGCTGTGCTGTTAATTGCTTGCTAAGTTGCTGTTGTTGGGGAGATGCCTTTGTTGTCAGGTGGGACCTCTCTGCCTCTAGCTTCTCCCCAGAGCACTGGGGCTTAGATGATGAGAAGAATAAGGAGAGTATTCCCAACACACCCTAATAATATTGTTAGAGCAGCTAGAGAGGTGGTGCAAGGTGTTTTCATTCTTAATATATACATTATTAAGTTGAATGTTTGGTTTAATGAGAACATGGGCTACACTCCCATAAGCAGAAAACTGTGTGGTGATTAATCGCAAGTGTATTCAGGTCCAGGAAGAGTCACTCCTTACTCTAAATCCAGCTGCATGTGGAAGTTGAAAACGCCTCTCTCTGGCTGGTGCAGACTCCACGGCACGTACCTGCAAAGATCCAGGTTGTTGTCTGTTAACGTTCAACCAGTGACCAGTCTTGAGAAACAAAGCAAATACGTAGCAGTTTTCCTACGTAGTGAGAGTGTTGATGCCACAGGCCTTCATTTTCAACAGGCGGTCCCTCCAGTAGGCCCTGGGCACACGGAAATAGTGGATGGATCCCCCGAGGATGTGGAAGGGCTGCCCCTCCAGTGTGAACTGGGACGAGTTGGCACTCAGGCCCACCTTCCTGGTCATTCTCCTTCCCCCTGCTGGCCTGCTGGAAGAGATGTTGTCTCATAATAAAGCACATTGACCATTGTGCTTGAATAGACCACATGACATGCTTGATAGGAATTTGCAGATGTCTTGTGTTGGCAAACACAACCACAAAAGGGACATATCTGAATTTAAAGGCAAGACTTTCACAGATGAGATTAGCATTTTTTTTATCCTTTTATCCTTTATCCTCTGTGCTGCCGTTAAAGCTGTTCATTGTTTTTTTTAAGCAAAAGAAACAACAGCAAAGTAACAGTTTATGGTATAGTATCACTTTGTCTTTCACAATATCCCTAAAGAGATACTTGCAGCATTGCTATGAATTGCATTGACATTAATTCATTGTAATAATGTACATCATTAGGTACAAGCAGCCTCAAAGTAGCTAAAACATGCTTAACAATCATACTGAGCACTTACCCGAGATATCTGTACATAATGAAGCCAACAATGCACAGGCAGATAAGTGCATATTTCCTTTTGTGCACATTTCTTATCCTCAAGACAACCATTGATAGAATGTGAGGACCCTTGCAGAGACATAGGCAGCAGTCCAGTTAAGTTGACAGCAGCATCTGAGCACAGATAAACGTGTGAGGCTGGCGTGAATATAGCACCGCCTGTGGGAGTGCCCCTGCAGAGCCATGGAGATCTAACACACCTCATTAACAGGGTGTGTCTGTGTGCCTGTGTCTTAGGCTTTGCAGAAAATAAAGGTATAGGTGAGAATGACGATGAAATCACTGCATCAAATATAATTATTTCCCAATATTAATATTGATTTATTAAAAGATAAACATTTGAACATTTTAAAAGTATTTTATCTTAAACAATAGTGTATATTACTTTAATAATATAATGCGATTAAAATATAAACTTTCTTATGAAAACATTTTGTCCCACCATCAGAAACCACAACAAAGATTTAGTGCATAGGACAGTATCACAAAAGCCATAATATTATATTATATTCTCAACTGAATTTCATTTTCAATAATTTAATAGTGACAAATTCAAAAACATTTTTAATTACTGTTTTATGCGCTATTCCCATATTTAAAACAGGAATTACACGTTCACTTCACCCCCCCATCCTCCAACAAGAAGGACTACAATTCCCATGATCCTTAGAAGTCGGAGCTTGCGCAATATGTTTTCCACGGCCCTGGCCCTTCTGTTAGTGTTACTGT
>NW_023339763.1:21642352-21665712 GCF_004916995.1 Morone saxatilis | reverse complement strand
TGTCACATTAAAGGGGCAAAAGAAAGAATTAACGAAGTTAACATAACCCTGAGCCTGTCGCATGAGGTAAGGAAGGTACCGCGGCTAGCTGTGTGCTCTGTCGCTGACTTTAGACGCGTGTTGAGGTGTTGTCTGTCGGAAAACACAACAGTTAAATTAGTTGAGCGTTAACAGTTACAGCTAGCTAGCAACACAGAGAGAAGCTAGCAGAGCACCAAACAAACCAACGAAAGTCACAGATTATGAGACCAGAGGCATCATGCGGACCAGACTAGTTACACAGTGAGGGTCTTCACGTATCAGATTGTTAAGACTTGTGGGCAGGCCAGAGATAGCCAGCTGTTTGAGCAGTCTGTTAGTTGCAGCACCTATTTGAGCTAACCCACTGAGTCAGCTTGCTAACGTTAACTCACACAAACAGTCTCACCAAAAGACACTGGCTCAATTCATGTTCACTTTCTTAGTAGAATTGACAACGACGCAGTCCTTTTTAGAATAAGAGATGTTTGCAGTTGACGTTACCATGCAGACGAACTCAAGGGTTTGATAAACAAGTGAGACAATAGCAGCATTTATTAAACTGACATTAGCATTAGCTGTGCTTCTCTAATTTCAGCGAACAAGGTTGACAAGCTAATAACACCAGATCCTGTTTACCTCTCCTTTTACATTATACAATTGACGCCGTCGGTAAATAATCTGGGTCCTGTCTCTTTGTGATCTACATTAAACTTTTTTGAATTAAGGACCACATATAGTTTTTATAGTGTTTTGTTTAGGACAAAGGAAACACTGATTAGTCAAACAAATAAGACGCATTTTAGTGTCTTATCAGACTGAATCTGTCATACATTAGCATAACCTTTTTATCAAGTGATGTGTTGGGTGGACGAGAGATTGTTCAAAACAAACATCATTAAAGTCACATCAGATGCAAATCAGCTCAAAATGGCTACCAAATATCCCAAGTATGGGGAAAGGTGCTAAACAGCTGTTTGTTATTGAACTGTCTCAAGTGTTTTTGTCAAGCATGTGAAACTTTCATTGTTCTTTGATGTTAAATAATAACAAGGAAATACTGTAAAGTTATATTTTCATGTGTGCACATAAAAACCATGTCTTAAAGCACAAAATGTAATTATTGCATTGCATAAATAATGCTACGGGATAAAGCTGACATGGGTGGAAAATTCAGTAAACAACGTTGATCTTATACTGCAAGCTAAATCTCTGCAGAATGTGCCTCTAGCAAATATACCCAGCATACCGAAGAGAGTCTGCTGCTGTTTCGATCTGCATCTGAAAGGTTATTGTACATTTCTACAAAGTGGTCCACCTGCCAGCTCTTGCCCTCACTTTGTTTCCTTGGTTTTGGGTTGTGGCAGGTTACTGGGTAAGCCCCTCCCTGCCATGAGAGCTGACCACCAGGTCGCCACCCCCCCCTCCTTCTGCAGTTGATGGATCTGCAGCTGGTCCAGAGATGACAGACAGCGTCAGGGCCTTCCTCCGCAATGTTGCGACGGTCAGAACACACACACACACACACACACACACCACACACACACTACACACACACACACAGAGTACTCATACATAAGCTGTGATACGAGCCACAGGTTGTATAGTTAGTAACAGTGAAAGAGATCCATGCTTTCAAACTAATGGATCCATTCATCTTTATTTTGAGGACGCAGAGACATACACTTACTGGTTACTTTATTATGTACACCTATATTGAAGGGTTTTTGTAATATTACGTCGACCTCATTAACATACATGAGGGTGGCATAATATTACACTTTTAATATAATATAGTCCAGTATAAGTATTGGATTGCATTAGATTGTCCAGGTGTACCTAAAGTGAGCAGTGAGATTATTTTTTAGGTTTGTTTGTTTGTTTGTTTGTTCAGCTAAGCAGATTAAAGACTGTAGTTGTCACACACTGATGTATCCTAACCAATCTAAATCTAGAAAGACAAAACCTTGAATCCCATACAGATCTAGAGTGGGTGAACACAAAAAAAGCAACACTTGCATGTCATAAATGAAATAAATACTACCTTAATGAAGTCTGTACTGCCGTATATTTGTTGTAGTGTGACAGAAATTCCGTCACATTCTCTGACTGATGTATGTTTGATGTATGATGTACAGGTTTTTGTGTACTTTCTGGCTGTACTTCAAAAAAGTCCAAAGATAATGTTTGTCTTTAGAATAATTATAAAAGATGTTAATGTGTCTGTGTATAATGTGCACCTAGTTGCCTCATTGGGAATAACTTAAGCATTATTGTTCAAATCAAGGCTATAAGTTGGGAAGAATGGCAAACAGGGCAACATTTTAAAACATAAATGTCTATTGCGAAATAACATTATTGTCTGTTATGATGAAACATTTTATAATCACAAATAATAAGGAGTTGAGTTTTAATAATTTCTTANNTTCATTTATATATTTTACACAATTTGTTAAAGGGATTATTTATTTCATAATTATTTATTTTGTAATATTGAACACTGTGGTCATTTAACAGTGTTGGGCAGAGGAAAGATGGCAGTGTTGTGGAGCATTTTACTAAATAGCCTAAATGCTGTTTCAGAGGGTTTTCCAGCTTGATAAAAGGAAGAATTGTGGTCGTCATGATATGAATTAAACAGAACATTGACCTGAAGTACTGGCTATACACAGCTTTGTGTACAGAACCCGTTGTGATCTGCCTTCAAATACCTGCATCGGCCTAATTCTTGTGTTGAAGAAATTGAGACATTTCAAAGCTCCATTACAATAGTAATTTTGACAAGTCTGAAACAAACACCTTATGTGTATTCTACTCACTCTGGGTTCTCTAGGGGATCAAGGACTCCATATTGGGGATTGGAACAATCTCCAAGCTGGATGCCCGCATCCAGCAGAAAAGGGAAGAGCAGCGGAGGAGAAGGGCCAGTGGGGCCCTGGCACAGAGACGGGCACAGAGTGAAGAGCGCAAACCGGACAAGTAGGCCAGAACAAAAAGCTGCTACTGATTTCCTTCCTTAGCCAGTGTCAGAGAGCCTCGTGGATGATATTTTAATGTGTCGGATTTATTTGCAGCTTTCTAAAAAAGCTGGGAATGCAACTCTTGACTGACCTGAAATGATCCTTTTAGGTAGAACTTCCTCTCATGATGTGCATTTCCTTACAAGCTCCACCAAACACATCACTATATTTACCTTAAGATTAGAGATAGGTGAGTTGGGTGTTTCTACCAAGGCTAGCAAAGGAGGAGGAGTTTGAAAGTGCTAAACTTAGGTCAACAACATCCTCAGTCATGAATCCATGCAGCTGTAATATATCCTCATTAAAAAGGACTGTTACCATACATACCTTTACTCTGGAAACAGAAACATGTTAATAGCATCTATTCAAGTGTGTCTGACTCTGGCTAAGTAAGGAAAGTAAAATTAAAGTGAAACCAGACTATCCTTTTATTATTCAACAGTAATGGATGTTGTCATTTATTTTCTCTTTCAGTGAACCCAAAGTAGCCAGCAGGATTTTTCAGTGCTGTGCCTGGAATGGAGGAGTGTTCTGGGTGAGATATTTAACCTGCTTTTACAGTACAGCCTCACCACTGAACCCCACTGAGTACATTACAGCTGCAAGTTTTCTGGATGGCTGTTCTTTAGCCACGTGTTGTCCCAAACCTATCTTTTAGTTTTCTGTACAGTTTTGGGATCAAGTCCTTCTTGCAGATGTCAGCTAAAGAAATGTTATGTGGCCTTAATGACCTCTTTTCATAATCCCTTTGGGTGCTGTCTGCAGTTCCCAAAGAAGTCTTAAAATATCTTGAATGTGGTTATATAAATGCAAAGCCTCAGAAGCTTTTCCTGTTCCTGTTTTTCAATTTAATTTCCATTTCCTGGTTGTGTATTTTTTCAGGTTGTCCTTTAAATGTCCATGAAACGATCTAAGCCAAATACCAGATTTTAAAAAGCCTGTTGTGTGGGGAAGCATGAGTTGAAGAGTGATTGTAGCATTTCATTTTCTCTCTCCAGCTCAGTCTGTTTCTCTTCTACCGGGTGTTTATCCCACTGCTGCAGACTCTCACAGCAAAAATCATCGGTATGTATGCTAGTGAATCTAGGGCAGGTTCCCTGACTTGTGGCAGGAAAAACAGTCAGTCAACAAGCTTGTTTTTTGCTCCAGGTGACCCATCCCTCCATGGCAGTGTGTGGTCCTGGTTAGAGTTCATCCTGACCTCCGTCTTCAGTGCTCTCTGGGTTCTCCCTCTGTTCGTCCTCAGCAAGATAGTCAACGCCATCTGGTTCCAGGTTGGGCCCTGCTTTGCTAGGCTGTAATGATGTTATGGCAGGACAGGTGGCCTTTTTAAAATCTATGCACAGATCCCGTTACACAGGACTTCAATAGCTTTTGTGACATTCTGCATAATGTGTTGTATTTTATTGTCAGTGGAATATGAGTTTTTGTACAAGAGTTACAGTAAAATACAGCTGGTGTCACAATGGGCTGCATTACCAAAATGGCTGCAATTCATAAAACCAGCCTCTGCCATACATTGTAATCAAGTCTATTCTCCCCGTGCTGTGTTACAAACTGATCCTTTATCAACAGAAAGATAAATATGTTGTAGATTTAGATGACCTTTTATTAAGCAGTAAGGTGAACTGAAGTCACACCATTCAACTGGACTTCACAATAAAAGCCTTCCAGCTGCTTGAACCCGATTAAATCAGGTGTGAAGTAATGAGGCATCCCTAGAGGGATTTTGTTATGATGCGTCTGCAGGCACACAACAGTATACACATAAATGTTTGAATGTTTTGTTGTTTTTGTGAGAGGATCAGGGAATAATAGTATGAAATGCCTATTAAAATATTTTTATTATAATATTTTTTATTATAATATTTTTAATAAAATATTTTAAATAAAATAATTTGATATTCTGTTTTCTCATAATGTTGTTATAGTTTGACTACACTGATGCAGATATCAGTAAAATATGTTATTCTCTGTTGCAGGATATAGCTGACCTAGCATTCGAAGTGTCTGGCTGTAAAGCGCAGCCGTTCCCCAGCGTCAGTAAGATCATCGCAGACATGCTCTTTAACCTCCTTCTCCAGGCACTCTTCCTCATTCAGGTACATTTTTGTCTCTGTCTGCGTTTCTTTGTATCGGCACTATAAAATCCCACTATAGTGCGTACACGCAGAACTGTCGTATCTGATTCTCTTCACAGTCGTCACACTGGATGTTTGAGTTGAACGGTAACAGTACAGCTGCTGTTGTGGTCAGTCACTGTAGGTAGTGACTGACCTCAACAGCAGGTAGTGTGAAAATGATTTCACTTATCTGACTGAGTCACAAAGTCATGCCATTCCCAGCGTTCCCATGCATCCTGGAAAACGTGGACATTTAGAAACTAGTTTCCCACTCATGGAAACCTGGAAATGCATTAAAATGACCAAGAATTCTGGAAATAATCCATGTTCTCCTGGAAATGTTTCATTGTATTTTAGCCCCTCACTGAGATCGCCTACGTAGGTGGATATATTGTTTGAAACTCAACTGTAGGTAGGATGAGCTGTGTGGTATGACGGACGCGAAGATGAGCGGACTTGCAGTGATCTTTTTGGCCTTGAGTCTGTTTTTTTCCAGAGCTGTGAGTGAAGTTCTCGAGAGAGGCCCAATAGAAATGCTGTGGATGGTCATATCAGTATGCATACAGCCTATTAATGATCAAATTTAAATTTGCTGTTGTGGTTGATAAATACATGCACACCAGTTTTAATGTTGCAAAACACTTTACTTTCTACAAAATGAATTATCTGTAAAACAAAATGACCTATAATGAACCGGAGACACTTCATCATGAACTGTGCGTCCTTAAAAAAAAGAAATGACTTTAAATGTTTGTGAGCAAGTGCTGTCCTGTATTGTCAAGAAAAAAATGCTAAATTGGAAAGGTCCTGGAAAATGATTTTATAAATAGAACCCTGCATTCATAAACCACGTGCAAAGATGCTTAATTGCACTTTGCAGAAACAGTTTGGTCATTCACAATGACTTTCAGCAGCATCTTCTCCATCAGGCAAACTATTTCATCTCTAGACTCACAAGTCAGTTCAGAGAATGTTCAAAATATAAAACGCTGTATGGTGTCACTCTTCATGGGATTGTTTTTTTCCTGAAATTGTTTCAGAAACCTTTAAAGAGATCTGTTGTTAGTTGTTTTGAGGACTTTTCCTGCCGCACAACTTGATCTGCATTAATTTTTAATAAATACAACATCTCTACTCTCTAAGCTAAAGCAAATGAGATAAAATGTCTCTTGTGTGGTGTGTTTTCTAGGGTATGATTGTTAGCCTCTTCCCCATCGATGCCATTGGACAGATGGTTAGCCTCCTCCACATGTCTCTGCTCTACTCCCTGTACTGCTTTGAGTATCGCTGGTTCAACCATGGTGAGATACACACATTACATTCTACAACCAAAATAAATCTCCTGGGTTGATGATGATGGTGAACTCAAACAAAACTGTTGGTGTTTAAGGCATTGAGATGCACCAACGGCTGTCCAATATTGAGAGAAACTGGCCCTATTACTTCGGCTTTGGTTTGCCAATGGCTCTGCTGACCGCCCTGCCCTCCTCATACATCATCAGGTAAGACTTCAAGTTCTTGATCAGATTGATGGCTTTTACACATTATCATTGCAGAGTCTTAAACAGTCTAAAATTCAATCTGAATGTTAGGCCTTAAAATGTCTTTAGTATGATTCTGACAGGTCTTAAATGGATTGGATTCATTAAGTTAACATTTACTGGCATTTTTTAGTCTCACTTTTAAATGTGTTTGGGAAAAATGTGTATTGATCATGCTGTATAACAACTACAAAATACAACCAACATGGGACCAATACTGTTTTTGCTTCATATCCTTCATACTTTTTGGCAACCTGGACGTAAAATAGATCTTAAATTGCATTAACAATGGTCTTAAATGTAATCTCTTTAAAACTGCAGAAACCCTGATACAGTTAGGATTGCTTAGACTACATGTCACCATCTACGGGTCTGCAGCCGGATATGTATCAATTTGGGGGTCCTTGATACCAAAAAGGTTGAGAACTACTGCTTTAGAGACACTAGCTAAGACACTGGTAAAATGTGGAATATTTCCAAAATACTACAACACGCAAGAGCAAGAGGGCACAATGGAAACAGACCTCATGTTCTCTGTGGGCTGAGTTATCTATTACTGTTCTTACTGCGTGTAATGTTTTTTGTTCTTTCTTTTCTACTTAGTGGCTGCTTGTTCTCCATCCTCTTCCCTTTGTTCATCATCAGCGCTAATGAGGCCAAGACGCCAACAAAGCTGTAGTAAGTGTGAAATAAAAGACTACAATTTCTCTTTACAAATAGTTTCTTTAAACGCACGTCACTCATCACATTTGTGTTTTCCACTCTTTCAGCCACTTCCAGCTGCGTCTCTTCTCCCTGGTTGTGCTGATCAGCAACAAGCTTTTCCACAAGACGGTCCACCTGCAGTCCTCCCTGACGTCGTCCACCTCCTCAGAGAGGCTGTCGTCCCCCCACACCTCCCCGACCCGCCAGAGACCTCTGCCCACCCAGTGATGGATCACTTGAAGGAGACAGAAAAACAGTTGATGAGTGACTTCACTCAGTGTGGTTCCCCTTAATGAAGATGGTGTGCGGTTTAGGACAAAGGGTTTACATGTTTTTATCTAATCTCGGGCCCTCTGGTTCCTCATTTTGCGGCACCACCCCCCCAGACACATTTTCAGTGTGACACAAAAATCGACTGCCCGGTGCCTCACACTCAAAACACATTATATACTCAGCTCTCGACTTCTTTTGTGAATTTTCTTTTATTGTATTTTTTTTTTTGTATAATGTGCCATTTGAGTGACTCTCCTTTAATAAATGACAGCACAAGAAGGCATGTAGTTTTTGATATGTTTAAACAAAGTTGTGACTAAAGAAGGATGGTTTTTAACCTTGAAGGGCCTTGTTTGCATTTAGAAGCAAAGCACAGTCAGTTTTCCCTACACTACATGTTTTCTTGATGTTGCAAGTCACATTCCTTCCTCACAGATTGAATGCTTTCTTGCACACCGATACGTTTCTCTGTTGAACGAAGGTTTCCTAGCAGTTCTGGGAATAACATATAGTTAAAAAGGGAGGCTTTTTTATCTTGTAAGAGCTTTGTTTTTCGTAGAATATACAAATCGGTTCAAGAGCTGCTATAGAATGGATTGGTGACCTTTATTAATGGAAACCAAATAACAAAGTCACTCTTGTGTGTTGACTCAAGATTTGCTCGAGTCTCTCATGCCACAGTAAAATTTCTCTGCACTGTCTGATGAGATGTAGATGTTGCAAATCACGAGGCGACACCAGCAAAGGAAAAAGCTGCCTAAGCGTTTTCAGTCTGTGTGAATTTAGTAGGTGATAGGTGAAATGACACTGCCAAACTGCTGCATCTCTGTTTTGTTTATTTCACACCAACCACTGCAATGCTAAGCTCTATAATAAAGGAAGGAGTCACATAGTCTTTATATCTTAAGAAATGGGTGATCAGCCTTGACACGCTTGCTCTAGTTTCCCCCCAGAGAGCTGAAGCGAAAACAGATCATCGGCTGGTTTTTGTGCTGTATATATAATGTTAATACATCCTGAATGTTCAACAAGCCCGCCACCATGCAGTGACCCAGTCACCAACCTCTCTCTCACACATCACAGCTCATGGCCCTGGGGAGGGGTTGTGATTTTGAAACGGTGTGCAATTGTAAGAGGAGCATAGTGTTTGTGTGGACTGATATATGTGAGTGAGATTTTGTAAAAGTAATACGTCTAATTTCAATAAAATTGGTCAGTATTCAATATTTTGATCACTGTGTTTGGGGTTTTGCTACCATGGTGAGGACAAGGCAGGGCATCAAACTCGACAGTGAAGATAGATTGAGAGCTATTAAAACACAAACATGGATTAATGTTTAAACTGCAGAGAAAATGTAGAATGTTATTCTACACTTAACACTGATTTCTAACAAATGTGTACCATCCAATAATAGAGCAAGGTTGAAATAAGCAGATATTGTGGGTATGCAATCCACAACATATAGTAAGTTCTGTATGTCAGAGCAGTAAACCTGTGAGAAAGTAATTTATTGGGGTCACTTGAGAAGCGGGCATACTGCCTGGCTCCTGGTCACAGCCATCTGATATGAACATACTGTCAATGATATGAACCCAGGAAGAAACAGACAGCACAAAGTAATTGTTTTATAAATTAACAGGTATGAAGAGGCAACAAAAGTATATTATTATTTTTCTCAACTCATAATTTACTTTGAGCAACATATGTGGGTGTAGCTTCTTACATTTCCAAAACATTTTTGATAAAATGTAGTATTGGGGATCCCAGTCTGATATTCCATAACTATCTATACTGTAGATTGGCCGTAATTGACAGAATTGGGAAACCTATGAACAGAAGTTATTATAATTCAACTTCCCGTCAATTAAATAATAGTAGAGGTAAAATCATATTTTTTCTGGGTGGCTCCTTAAGGACCCCTGGGGCTCCCAGGTCCCTTAGGTATGAACGGTCTTCATAGTCAAAGACTGATCAAACTAAGATCACTATAATATAAATATTACTATCAATAAAAACAGCCAACCTTTTCTTTCTTTGTTTCAACTTACAAAAAGTGAGGTAGAAGTTAAAATAGTATATTCCTCCTGCTGAGGACCCCCTATGACCCACTCAAGGGCCCCTGTTGGCCCTAGTTTTAAAACCACTGCTCTAGATGATAGATTACTGATTTTATACTATGGAACCAGCTGTTAATGTTAGAATTTCATGTAGTTGTTAACTGTTAATACCTACCGTCTCTGGCTTTGAATATATAGTCCTGATAGTTTTACACCAGTAGGGGGCGATACGTTTCCTTTCCTCACTAAGGACACGTCACTACACTACAGCGGCAAGGTAGGGAACCAAATTTGATTGACAGCTAAAGAGCCAATCAGATTTCAATGGGATTACTATTGACTGACGCTCAACCAATAAACGCGCCCCGTGGCGGGGTTGGGGCGGGTTCAGGTCTCAGTGAAGGTTGTGTGTGAATAGTGTATGAGTAACAGGAGCGGAGCGGGTGAGTCTTACTCAACATCAAATATTAAACCTTTCTGCTCATTTAGGAGCAACAATTTTTATTTCAGGCTGTTGTCCTGCTGCCATTTGGGAAGGAGTCACTCATGTTTTCAGCATAAGTCAGAGAAGAGGTGCGGGGCTAGGGTGTTCATTATACAGCAGCTAGCAGGTTAGCCTAGCTAGCTGCTCATACTTTTACCTGGATGGATCATCAACACTCGCCGGCCTGATGCTGACTAATCTCCATCAATGCGTGCATTCGTTTAAAGTGTGCACATGACGCGTGTTAATAACTAACTAGTTACCATATGTGCAGCTGTTCATTCCCTTGCTCTGTGATGTTGGAAAGGTTGGTTAGCTAGCTGTCAGTACTTGTAACTTAAGCCTCGCTCTGATAGTACTGCCTTAAGAGTTAGCATTAATTAGAACTCTGTTGTTTGTGTTTTCACTTTGGAAAAACTTTGGTTGCAAGATGTAAAAAGAGAAGAAGACAGGCACAAATCCCTGCAGAAGTCTTCCATCGTGGGTGCTTCCTGGTTCCTGACGCCACATCGCAGTGCGTGGCCTTATCTGGTTGGGCTGGACCTATCAGTTGACTCTAAAAGACTTTTTTTTTTTTCCTTTTTCTTCTGAGTGTCTGGCTTCTTAAACCCTGCCCATGAAAAGATGTTCTTATTTTGCAGGATTTTCTAAATATAAATCTTCTATCATTAGGCAGTGTTGGACTTGTGGCCACATTCCTCCTGTTTGGACCTCTTTTACTCTCACAGCTCCTGTTGGTTTTTTGCCTCACAGTGCCTGTCTTTCTCGCATTAGGTAGTACGGTGAGCTGTCCCTAACCTCACCAAAATGACCAAGCTGGGCTTCCTGCGTTTGTCCTATGAGAAACAGGACACACTGCTGAAGCTGCTTATCCTGTCTATGGCCGCTGTCCTCTGTGAGTGCTCTTCTTCCCACACACAGCAGCATGGCCTCCAGAATCCTATGAACACATGTAAAGCATTGATCCATGTACTTTTTCTCTTCAGCATTCTCCACCAGACTCTTTTCCGTCTTGAGGTTTGAAAGCGTCATCCATGAGTTTGATCCGTAAGTGCCACTGCTGTCATGGTCATCTCCAACCATTGGTAATAGATTTTCCTCTGTAAAGAACTGTCTCACCTTCACCTTCACTCTCATCTCCAGGTACTTCAACTACCGTACGACCCGCTTCCTGGCTGAAGAAGGATTTTATAAGTTTCACAACTGGTTTGATGACAGGGCATGGTATCCTCTGGGGAGGATCATTGGTGGCACCATTTATCCAGGTAGGAATCAGAGAAAATGAAAGCAGCAGTACAAGTAGATTTCAAGTGTGTACGGTTCTGAAGAGATGTCAATGGGCTTCATGTAGAAAGTCTGCTTTCACACCTCACGTCTTTTCTCCCTCTCTCCTCTGTCACCAGGACTGATGATCACGTCTGCCGTCCTGTACCACGTCCTACATTTTTTCCACATCACCATTGACATCCGTAATGTCTGTGTCTTCCTGGCTCCCTTGTTCTCTTCCTTCACTGCCATAGTGACCTACCACTTCACCAAGGAGTTGAAGGTAAAAACACATAATAAAATACATCAAACTATTTTATATTAGGTTATAAATAATAATATTTCTTTTAAGTGGCACTCCATCAGTTTAACTTGCACAAATTCAGGGACTTGAAGAGACTGCTTTAAAAAAGAAAAAGAAGGTTCAAAATCAAAGCAGCAGAGATATCCTTACGTTTTGTTTCTTGTCGTAAGCTCCAGAGATCCTAGATCCTTCCCTCCTTCTCTCTGCCTGGTAAACGCTAGGCTGTAGAAGTCATTGTAGCATGCCGGAGCATTTGGATTTTAACTGGTGCAGTTTTTGTAGCCTTTACAGCACTTGTTTATTGGCCCAGACTCATCCCACGTGACTGGCTACTCAGCCAATCAAATCTGTGCATTGCATTTCTGCTGAGTGACATACACACACAGCTTATGTGACACAGGGGAGACGAGATGAGAGACAGTCGGAGAATTAAGCGAGTCAAAGAAAAGTAATTTCACATGCTGTGCTCTAAAAAGAGCAAAGTAGACAGCAAAAAGAGAGCTTTTGATCCAGAATGGACTCACACACTCACAGGATCCTTCAGACGAGTAAACCAGTGGGTTGCACCAACTATGTGTAAATTCTCTCCTAAGTTAGGGTGTAAGGTCGACACTAGAGGCTCAGTAACTATAGTTAGTTTGTTACTAAATCAGCTACTAATTGGTTGCACCACAATTACTTGGGGCAACTAGTTTTGACAGTCCTAACATGAGACAAGTGCCAAATTAATGATCAAAGATGGAGTTCCATCGCCCATTAGTTTTCTGGCTGGCATGATCGATATTGAAATATGATATCAATAATTAGGTTTCTACTGGATTACTGTGTTGCAAAATAGTTGCAATTGATGAAAAAGGGATGCTGTGTGGCAGAAAAACTGCTGTTCAACCATTAGTGAGTATAATTCTGGCATTTTATGATTTACATGCATGACTATTTAGTTGTTAAGGTGTAACTTATCCCGCTTTTTTTCTTTTTAGTAATGCATATATCACAACTTAGTAACTACAGCTGCAGCTCTTCATGGGAAATCTCATTGTAGTGCCTCTTTAGAAGGTTGTGCATGAGTTAAATATACTTTGTGGTGATCCCCACAAGTATGACTGTACACCCTATTGCCACTAAATATATATTGTCTGTGTAGGATGCAGGTGCTGGGCTCCTGGCTGCCGCCATGATCGCAGTGGTGCCAGGTTATATCTCTCGTTCTGTTGCTGGCTCCTACGATAATGAAGGTATACACCTGATATGTATAGCAATGTTATTTAAAGATAATATCACCAGAAGAATGTTAATGAAATCCCTCTGTGCTATCTTATTCAGGTATTGCCATCTTCTGCATGCTGTTGACCTATTACATGTGGATTAAGGCTGTCAAAACAGGGTCAGTGTACTGGTCGTCCATATGCGCACTGGCCTACTTCTACATGGTAAGTAGATCTAAAAAAGTGCATGTTTTACTAAATTACCTGTTTTACTGAGGTCTTGATAAGGTGTTTGTGTGTATCTAGGTTTCTTCCTGGGGTGGCTACGTGTTCCTGATCAACCTTATCCCCCTCCACGTCCTGGTTCTGATGCTCACAGGCCGTTTCTCTCACCGCATCTACGTGGCTTACTGCACAGTCTACTGCCTGGGCACCATCCTCTCCATGCAGATCTCTTTTGTTGGTTTCCAGGTAAGTCGAAAAAGTACTACCTAATGTCACGTGAGGTACTCTAGTCGGGTCGGAATCGCAAAGTCATAGTATTGTTATCAGGCCAAAGGAGTGAAGTCCTGTGTCACTCTGTTCTGCTACAACTAGCTCACCTCCCTCTCCATCTTCTCTCATGTACCAGCCGGTGCAGTCATCAGAGCACATGGCAGCCTTCGGTGTGTTCGGCTTGTGCCAGATCCATGCCTTTGTGGACTACCTACGCAGCAAGCTCAATGCCCAGCAATTTGAGGTGCTGTTCAAGAGCGTCATCTCCCTGGTGGGCTTCATCCTGCTGTCTGTGGGCACTGTTCTCATGCTGACTGGTAAGAGGGTTGACATGGTGCACCAGTAGATACATTGGCAAAGGGCAACGTAGTGGATGGAAAACCCTTGTTTTGTTTTTCTTCACTCTTTCCATACTTTCTCCTTTCCTTCTGTGAGGAACTGATTTGAGGTTCCTTTGCTTTGGACTGACCAAAAGTATATTTCCCTCAGGTAAGATCTCTCCATGGACTGGTCGTTTCTACTCCCTGCTGGACCCCTCCTATGCCAAGAACAACATCCCCATCATCGCCTCTGTCTCTGAGCACCAGCCCACAACCTGGTCCTCCTACTACTTTGACCTCCAGCTGCTGGTCTTCATGTTCCCAGGCAAGTGTACACTCTGCAGAAACACACAGAGTAACAAGGGGTTTATACTGTATGAGCACTCCATTTATCATGCAAGTCATTTTGTATCCCTGTTGGGGTTTTGACTGACAGTTAACCTTCCCTTTCCTTACAGTTGGTCTTTACTACTGTTTCAACAACCTGTCGGACGCCAGGATCTTCATCATCATGTATGGAGTCACCAGCATGTACTTCTCTGCTGTCATGGTACGTCCTGTATAGAGCTACATGTACTCTGCTTTTTGAAGTTTGTCACATTCACAGCATTGAACATGTATTTAGGAAAGTGAATTTGCACTTACTTTACACATCACATGGGTTACTGTACTCCTCAGGTGCGTCTGATGTTGGTTCTGGCTCCAGTCATGTGCATCCTGTCAGGCATTGGTGTGTCCCAGGTGCTAACCACTTACATGAAGAATTTGGATGTCAGCCGGCCAGACAAGAAGAGCAAGAAGCAGCAGGACTCCACCTACCCCATCAAAAATGAGGTAGGAGCTCTGAGAGGCTGGTTGAGAGTGCTGGTATAGCTGTTAGAGGGTGGAACAAAGCTATAGCTGTGTCCAAATTCCACACTACATACTAATTGGGAGTTGGGACATATGGCCTGTATATTCCCTTTAAGTATTCAAGTATGGTTTCAGAGACCATGAATATATTCTTTTCCTGTGGTGGAAATATACTTAACTACTATCTGTACTTTTTAAAAATATATATAGTTTTAGTATAGTGTAGCAGAACTTAGTTTTTCTTTGTTTCTCCCCATGAATCGTCTCATGACCCTTCTGATTTCTCTTGTGGCCTTTTCAAGGCTCATGAGTACATTTATCTGGCAACAGTGTAATAATGCAGGACTTTTAGTTGTAATGGAATGTTATTGGTACTTAAAGTTGAACATCTCTCTTGTGCAGATGATAAAATGCAGTTATATTCTTATTTAAAAAGAAGCATAGCAGAGAGGTTTTATCTTGGCAGTCAGACTAAAAGCACATTGGTGGTCCCACAGACAGAAGGGTAAAACCTGATCACATCCTGTGTTGTATATTCCTACCAGGTTGCCAGTGGGATGATTCTGGTCATGGCCTTCTTCCTCATTACATACACCTTCCACTCTACCTGGGTGACCAGCGAAGCCTACTCCTCTCCCTCAATTGTCTTGTCAGCCCGTGGAGGAGATGGCAGCCGCATCATCTTTGATGACTTCAGAGAGGCTTACTACTGGCTCCGCCACAACACTCCTGAGGTCAGTCTCACCCAAAGAAATACAGAATAAGTCAATCCGTAAGGAGTTGTTGAATAGCGTTACGAATGAACTGATGAATGATTACATTAAATGGTTTTCATTCTATTATTTAAGTTATTTTCTGTTTCTAGGATGCCAAAGTCATGTCGTGGTGGGATTATGGCTATCAGATAACTGCCATGGCGAATCGAACCATTCTAGTGGACAACAACACGTGGAACAACACACACATCTCCAGAGTGGGACAGGTGAGCTGGGTAGCCTTCGGGGGTTAATTGTCTTTATAAACAGCTGCTGTGCTGACTGGGCTGCTGTTTGTTCTGTAGGCCATGGCATCCACAGAAGAGAGGGCCTATGAGATCATGAGGGAGCTGGATGTCAGTTATGTCCTGGTCATCTTTGGAGGACTGACGGGCTATTCCTCAGATGGTACGTCCCAAGCATCTGTAGATCAGAGTGTCAGCGTGGCTCTTAAAGCAGCCCGACTACAGACACATTCTCACTAGTTGATTTGATTTAATAGACTTGGGTTTAATAGTGTGTTTGCAAAGGTTAAGGTATGCTATTTGAATGTTACCAGACACCCACACATGTAATTGCATTTCTTTACATTTGTTTTTAGATGTGATTCGATTTCACCTTATAAATAATGAAAAGCTTAACTGTAATAACTCACTTCTACACTAAATAGTTAGAATAATGATACATGATACTGTGGAAGGCATCAGCACCACTTCTCTAATGGATCTCTGTCTGCATCACAGACATCAACAAGTTTCTGTGGATGGTCCGTATCGGGGGGAGCACAGACACAGGCAAACACATCAAGGAGCATGACTACTACACTCCCACCGGAGAGTTCAGAGTGGACCGCGAGGGCTCGCCCGTCCTGCTCAACTGCCTCATGTACAAGATGTGCTACTACCGCTTCGGCCAGGTCTACACAGAGGCCAGTAAGTAACTGTACAGCTGAGTGTGGCCTCTTGGTCATCGTGCATCACCTGCTTTTACCTAGCAATCAGGCATACTGTGAATAAGCATTTTGGACTGTTTAGGATGATTAATTAACTTTCATTAATATATTTTATTCATAGTGAGACAGAACTGTGCAAAAACCACGAGGCAAGACTGAGCATAACGGCAGTAGATATCAGGCGCTCTGTGCTTAGACATAAAGACATAAATAACAAATGCATACATATCCATGTCCTTCTACATAAAACTACATCCTCTTGTACTGTAATTCTGATGATCTTCATGATCTCCCCTGCAGAGCGCCCCCCTGGTTATGACAGAGTGAGGAACGCTGAGATTGGGAACAAAGACTTCGAACTGGATGTGTTGGAGGAGGCCTACACAACAGAGCACTGGCTGGTTAGGATATACAAGGTAAAATGGCTAACTTTTATGTGACATATCATCAATCAGTCTGTAAGGACGGTTTGGAACCCCAGATTGGTTTTCTGGTCAGGGTCAGATCTTCTGGAACTCTTTCTTTGGAAATCACAAAGTTTTATAGACATTGCAGATTGAGGGGAAAACAACAGAATTTGATCAAATGAATTCTTTATTTTATGTATTTAATCCTTTGTTTAAACGGGTAGTCTCATTGAGATTGGGATCTCTTTTTCAAGAGAGACCTGTGTATAAAAAATAAACATAATTTTTAAGCATAGATAGATGTGCTTGAACCTGGAATTGGAGCTGCAACAATTAGTCAGCTAATCAATTGACAGAAAACTAATCAACTCTTTTGGTCATTTTTTCAAACATTTGATGGTTCCAGGTTCTCATGTGAGAATTTACCAGTACTGGTGCTTCGGGTTTAGTTGGAAAACAAGACATCCCTTTGGGCTCTTGGAAGTTGTGACGACTTTTTTTTTTTTACTGTTTTTCGAGGGGCAAACAAATAACCTATTAACCAATAGAATAATCTGAAAATAATTGCAGCTCCACTAGGAATATATCAGACTGATGATAGATTAGTCTGTTTTTATTTTTTATATAAAGCTCTGCTTGTCCATTGTACAAGTACAAAAGGCTATATAAACACACTGAACATTGTAATAGAGGACTTTCTAACGTGCTGCTTTTCATGTTTTAGGTGAAAGATCTGGACAACCGGGGTCTTTCAAGGACATAAAACCTTCAGACAGCAGTGAAAACAGCCTTTTAGCACACAGCACTGAACGCCCTCCCCTGTGGTCTGCAGATGAGTGGGAAAAGAGTACTTTTTATACTTTTGTTTGGGGAAGAAAATTGCATCCAAGAGATTTTTCTTTTTTCTTTTTTGTGGATGATTTTCATTTTTTTTATTTTGTTATAATGAAATGTCTCATCTGGGATCAGAGGGAGCTGGTGTCAAAACGTCCAGTCTGATGTCAGGAAGTGTAATTGCCATGAAGCGGTCAAAGAAAGCAGTGCTCATTTAAGAGCCTTTTGGATTTTTACAATGTGGTCAATTAAAGTGGGATTAAACATGATAAAATAGTGCTTTGCCTTTTTTCTATTTGTGTGGGAACTACGTTGATCCAGACAGCTGTTATAGGTCTCAGAGATTCATAACTAGTTGAAAGAATAACTTGTTACTGAATTACAATTAGGAATTAAATAAACTAATGTATTAATTTACTGTAAATTATTGTAACTAGACAAAGTTTGAACTTACACAGCTGGTGCAACGGGTTGCTGTATAAAATCTGAACCCAACACCTTAATGAAGGTCAAAGGCTGTTCTGTTACTGAGAATATTTACTTGCATGGCATTCCTTTTTGCCACACTCCCCTCAACTATTAACCCAGTGTGCTCCCAAAATGAACTTGAAATTGTCTGTTACTGGATCTTAATGTGTCTTGTGACCAGTGTTCTCATTTGTACAGTATGTTGGCGGTATGATAAAGAGATTCAATTGTTTTATCAACTTTAGAAATACATAAAAGCGTAAAGATAAGACAACATTCTTTTATTGTAGTGAATTATAGTGCAGTCTATAATACATTCAGAAAAGAATTAGACAGGAATTATGTCCCCACCCTCCCAAAAGGATAAAATGATTTAAATGACAATTAAAATTCTTTGCACATTCAGATTAGTAAAAAGTAACAGTATAAAGTGTCCATTAGCTCCAGGAACATACATCTGAAGAGTCTTTTTTTAAGAATGGCACACATACAGAGCTCCTCACACTCCAGGCTGGTCTGGCAGATCCTTCAGAAGTGCAGGGTTTTTTCTATAGATGTAGGCGTTTGAATCGTCATCCAGCTTCACCAACTCTGCCAGTGACGACACGCAGGGATCCTGATCGAGCAGCATTGTCGGCAGGCGGGAGGATTTGCGCTGGATACGGCAGGAACGGCGCACTGGAGTCAGGAACTTCAGATCTTTGATGTTGCTCTTTCTCCTGGATGCACTTCTGCCAACATCATCTTCAATTGTCCTCTTGACACTGAACAAGGGATGTTTGAAGATTAACTACTGTATTACATGTGAAAATAAGTGACTTAATGAAATCATTAAAATTATTAGGCAAATAAATAGCTGCATAAGTAAGTTGATGGACTCACCTTTGCAGGTATGGAGTGGTCTTCACACTGTACTTAACTACTGAGGCATCCTCCATCTGTGGCGTGGTCTCCATCACACAATCATCACTTGCTCCTTCATAATCATCATCATCCTCATCAGTCTCCACTTCCTGGTCATCACTTTCCCCTCCATCATTCACTTTCTCGACCTTCAGCTGCTCGCTAACAACCTCAGGCATTTCATTCTTCAGCCCCTCTTCTTTACCTTCATCCTTTGGTTCGCTATCTTCTACTTCAACATCATTGCACTTATCTGTCACCTGTGAAATATCTAATGGAAACAAAAACGATGAGTGTCTGTGTAAGAAGTATTTGTATAAAGTAACTAGTGTTCATTGTTAGGCCACGAATGCCAGTGACCTGAGTAGATCCTTTATTTTTAAGAACTGACTTAATAAACCCTCTGCCCCAAACAAAAGCCACAGTGGGAAGACACAGGTGAGCTTACCATCGCTGCATCTGGAGGGTGTTGCCATGGCTTCTAAAGCATCACACAGGTTCACAACAATCTGTCAAAATGAAAAAGATGATTTTATTGGTGTGGAAGGGAACTTTTTTTGAAACCTCAACAGAAACCCTGCCTGTTCACTTACATCATCCACTCTGTCCTGTGGTTCATTGAGCAGATCTGCATCAGAGTTTTCCAGCAGGTCCAGGGTGGTGTTCATGATCACTGGAGATTGGCTGTGTGTTAGTTCTGGTTCCTGGGTATCTGCACAGTGAGCAGCAGAGTCTGACTTCTGTGCCACCAGACTGGGTTCAGGTTCAGGGTTGCACGGTGCAGACTGTGGTTTGAGATCAGCTTTGGGTTTTACAGAGGCTTTGGTTTTTGAGAGTGTTGCTGCTGTCATGGCTGGTCTCTTGAAATTCTTGCCCTTGGAAGCTAGCCACTCTGCCAATTTCGCTCTGCAAAGGAACCACAAACATTTTTGAACATTTCTATTGTACACTAACACTATTGTCAAGAATTTATATACAAAACGAAAAACATACTGTCTTTCCTCGGCAGTCTCCATGGTAAATCTGTACTGGCTGATGGTGCTTGAGACAGGAGGTTTGTTGACCTTCTCTGTCACTTGAATCTTTGGCTTTGAGTTCTGAGTCCCACTCCTCTTGGTAAAAGCCATATTAGTGTTTCTGGTACTGGTGCTGGTTAGTGTTGCTGGGACGGTTCTGGCAGGAGGGCGAGCAGAGTAGAATCCAGCAGGAGGACGGCTGGTGACAGCGGGCCTGGAGACCTTCGCAGGTCTATCTAAAACTGACTTGGACCTCGTCTGTGCAGGGTTTTGTGTGCTACGCCCAGGAAGGTCAGCAACAGATTTGGACCTGATTTTTGTCACATTTCCAACCCTTTTGCTCTCTGTTTTGGGTGCTAATGGTTTTGGATCTGTCCTGCCCACGGTGGCACTTGACTTCCAAATGGCTCCAATTTTTGACTCTACTATCTTGCCTTTGTACATGCCGAGAGCAGATTTTGGCGGTGGCACAGCAGCTGGTGGTTTTGGACCTTCTGCTGCTATTTTTTTTCCTTTCACAGCCTGTTCAGTGAGGAAGGCCTGGCTATGTGTTTGTCGTTTGACATCAGTAACAGAAGCTCCTTTCCCATCTCTCTGCACGGTCTTTACCTTTTTCAGAGCCTCACCAGATGTTGACCTGGTGTCCATCTGTTTGACCTTGGCTTTAATAGGACCATTTTTTGCCACAGTTTCCTCTTTTTCATTGCTTTTCAGTTGAAAGGGAACAGACGGTTTATCTCTTTTGATAAAGGACTTGCTTCCATTTGCTGGCTGAGAATTTTCCTTGTTTCCCTAATATAATTAAAACAACAAGACCATTGAGTGAATTAAGTGCTGAATTTTAGCTAAAAAAAAAAAAAAATGAACAGAACTTAGTTAGCAGACAACATAAGAAGACATGTATTTCATATGATAACTTACTTTCTTGAGGTTCCGTCTTGAAACTGCAATATTTTCCATTGCGAAGCATCAACCAGGCAGTGGAGATTTCTGGAAGGTGAACAAAGCAGTACCAGGGTTGGAAATTAGCGTCAGCCAAATGCTGGTCAATTTCAGACACAAAATTATTATTTACTTGATTGGTAACAAGTATCTGTCAGTGGCTGGTAGATGTACACATTTTGAATAGTTAATTTACCACCCTGAGAAATGCATATATATAGATAGATAGATAGATAGATAGATAGATAGATATTAATAGATATAATTAATTGACAGCATGTAGCATGCTGAGGTTATACTTGGTCTGTAAGTAAGGGCTTATTACACCCAACAGCTATAGCTGCCCACCAAACTCCCGCACACTGTTGAGGCATGTCCAAACTAGTCCATAAAGGGCCGTATGGCTGCAGGTTGGTGTTCCAGCCAGTCAAGAACATTAATAATTGGACTGATCACATCAGTTGATTAAATGAGTCGAGCCTGGTGTGATCCTGCTCGGTTGGAATGAAAACATACAGCCACACGGCCCTTTATGGACTAGTTTGAACATGCCTTTCTGTAAATAACATCTACTCTTTATAATGTACTCATATCCTATAATATATTCAGTAGTTGTGTAAGTTATGTTAATCAAAACGCAAAGGTAGATTAATATTAGCACGCACTGACTGAAGGTGTCTGGCGTAACGTTAACGTTAGCTGACATGAGATATAAAAACGAGTAAACGTTAGCTGTACGCTTGGCCGTAATTTCTATCCAAGTCTGCCAACTCTATCTATAACTATATTTAAATAACGTTAAAAAATAAACCATAACTTACCCTGCTGTTATCTTTTGTTGTACGACGCGAAGAGGAAGCCTCTGTACAGTAACGTTAGCACAAGCCCGGAGCAAAACACTTCGCTTGCCTCCCTGCGGAAAACCAGCCGATTTGACTTGGCGCTGCTGCGCTGCAATTGGCCGGGCTCGTCTCGCGAGATAACAAAATGAACCAATAGTGTGTCTGAAAAAGTAAGCGAGAATTGAAGAAGAGTGGCTGCATTCTTCCGTCCCACTGTTTTCAGCATCTCCTCTGTTTGAATGTTTGAAACCAAATAGGATTCCACGAATACTGGTCACTGTAAACAGCTACACGCCCAACACATGACAGCCGCCACGACCACTGTGAAAACTGAGGACAAGCTATGACTTCCAGTAGGGAGTTCACATCATCAGGGAAAGCTATTCTTTTGAGGACATTATTTTATTCAATATAATTAAATTCAAACAGGCTTTAATGGCATGGGGAACAGACTTTTACATTGTGTAAAATATATGTTTATACAGATTTTTTAATGTGGGTGTGTGTCCTTAAAATGATTGCTAATATGTATACATATATGACGTTTTTATAGTGGACACCTCCACTGTGTTATAATGAGATTGGATCTGTAGGTCAGTCATTACAGTGAGAATGGCATTTTGAAAACAGTAAACAAATGCATACATTACAGTTGTGATGACCATAATAACGACTGCGTGTGTTTTTATTTTATTAATTAAACTTCACAAAAAGCGCAGCACCACTGGGAATATTTTTTGAATAAAGCCATGGCATGTTGTCAACCTTTGGCTCTGACTGCTGAGGATTATGGGAAAGAAGCGAAGCGCGCGGTTTTGATGCACGTTGTTAAATATCAAGCTCAAAATGATTTCACCAATGAAGAGAATTAACCGTCAAAATAAAATCAAAATTACAACCAAAAACAAAAAGCATAAGCAAGATCATTGTTATTAGTCTGTGTGACTATTGAAGGGGCCTGTGAATAATAACATAGGCTTTTTTGCAAAAAACAGGTGTGTTTTTACAAAAGCAGTCTTATTTTGTTACTCAAACGCAATGTATTTTATTTTGAAAGCAAAAATCGGAAGTTATCTTGCCGTCAACGGTGGCTTGACAGCTAACTAGCGTTAGCAACATAGTTGGCTATCCTCGAAAGAATTTCACCGCAACAAACTTGTTTATGACACAAACTCATAATGCAGAGTCGCTGCGCGGTGCCGAACTGTACTAGCGGCAAATCCGACACACAGCCACTCTTCCGGTTTCCGCAGGATCCAGAAAGGTAACTAATGCTAATACTGATGCTAAAGCGAACAGGAAGCTCTCAAGCTACCAAGTGTTTCTCATTTCTAGTTCAATACGACAACTTTGGTTCAATCGTAGAGTTTTTGTTTCTGCAACATTTAATGCTGGTATTTTGCTTTGTAGCACGTCCTTTATTAAACCTGTTGGCTACTTATTTTCCTCTCAACACAAAAGTTGTAAAGTTTGACAGGTTCACGTGCCCGTGCTCTTTTCAGCACACATCATAAGACTGTTTACAGACTGTTTACAGACTGTTTACAGCCTGTTGGGTGGCGTGTAGTAACTTACAT
>NW_023339763.1:21641093-21642333 GCF_004916995.1 Morone saxatilis | reverse complement strand
TATATTATTCCTGACAAATCCATAAGCATACATTTTGTGATGGCATTAGAGGAAAAGCACGTGTAATTGGTAACATTTAAAATGGCTGCATTCCATTTAGGTACCCACTGACTTACTGGGACACTTGATGGAAAGAATTTATTTCACAATGCATGCTGTGAAAAATATTATTATTCCCAGCAGGACCACTTAAGAAAGTTTTTTTTCATTGGCTACTTGGCTGCTATAGTGACTTCACTTGTTGGTGTATTTAACTGTAGTAATATGTGCATGTATCCATCCATACTTTGCATATTGATTGCATTTTGGGAAACATGCATTTGTAAATCAAACAAAAGATAGTCTAACCTGTTGGAATTGCCTTGCTGCATTACAACTTATGCAACCTCACCTGTCAACAGCAGGTGTGGTTATAACTGATCATGCTATCCTCAACTGAAAAATACAACACTTATCCCCATCATTGTCATCAACCAATAATATATGATTGTTTTATACATTTCAAGCTCTTGTTTTTGTATCATTTACGTTGAGATTCTCACTTATTGCTACAAGTAATTGCAGACTGGAAAAGCATGCAGCATGTTGTTGATAGGTTGTTTAAAATAGCCCAACCTCAAAGCCAAAATGTCTAATGTTTTGTTTAACTTCTCCTTTCAGGTCTAAGAAGTGGGTTGAAAAATGCCAGAGGCAAGATCTCAAAGACAGCTCACCAGACCAGTTGTACAGATACTACAGACTCTGTGGAAAACATTTTGAAACGTCTTTGATTCATATTGTAAGACCAAACTGCAGAGGGCACTGTGACCCCAGAGTCTGCAATACTTTTAATATAATTTCCATACTTTTAATATAATTTCCAATCTTAAATAAAATGTACAATTCAATAAATACACTATATCACGTAGTGCGTAGTGAATATGTGGGTAATGTAGGTTTTAATACAAATTCAACATAAGTAATATTTTTGTTTGAGTCTTAATATTTGCTGTATATATTGAACTTTTTTGGCTTGACTTTGTTTTCCAGGATGGTCAGAGTGCAGTGTTGAAGGATGATGCCATACCAACTATCTTCGATGTGCCAAGCCAACCTCAAAATGGGCAGGTGAAGCGCAGTAAAGAGACGGTGGGTAAAAGAAATCCCAATATTTTTCAAAGCAGCCATTTTGACCATACAATAGCAGCACCCTGACTCTGTTTGACCTAAATGGAACGGAACCTTGATTAGTATCATTGGT
>NW_023339763.1:21624706-21641000 GCF_004916995.1 Morone saxatilis | reverse complement strand
ATTTATAGTTTCTATGTAATGACTTTTTAAAATTGTACTATTTTTGTAGACCAAAGACGATGAAACGGAGAGTAAGGGGAGAAAAAGTAAGGAGAAACACACACACACAACAACACACACGTGTATCACTTGACAATGGCACAAGCTGAATGATTGATTTGGTTTTTATTGTGCAACTGTCTCTGTCTCCCTGTTAGAAATCAAAAAGTCTCCAGCAGAGACAGCTAAGGAAGATGTCCAGGTCCTCCCAGAGGAAGAGGAGTACAAAGAGTATCTGAAGTCATTATTTGAAGTACTTGTACTGTTGGGAGAGCAAAGCATTCCTCCGACAGGGCCTGGTGATAGTAAGGAGGATGGCCTTGGGTCAAACAACTTTCAGGCCTTGTTAGAATATCGCATGAATCGAGGAGATGAAGTTCTTAAGAAGAGGTACGATGTGAATAAGGAGTGCTGCTCCTCAGTTCGGCTGAATCAGTTGATTGAGGTGTGGGAGAAATGCATCTACAGTAAGCTGGTGGAAGAAGTTAAACAAAATGGCTTTTTCTCATTACTTACTGATGATTTGGTCAAGATCTCAGGAGAATGGTACCTCCCGGCTTTTGTCCGTTATGTGGACCAGTCTAACTGCCCGCGGGAGAGGTTTGTTGGATTCTTGTCCTTTGAAGGAGATGGAGATGCCTTAGCAGAGAAACTTCTGTCTGAAATGACTGACAGATGGGGATTGGATATGGAACAGTGTAGAGGTCAAGCCCACTCCTGCTCTGGGACACATTTTAGTAAAATAAAAACATTTGCTGCCAAACTGATGGAGAGGTATCCAAAGGCAGTGCTCACACTAAGATCTACTTGTGCATTGAACGTGTCACTGGCGAAGGGTATGGCTTTGTCGGGGGTTCAGCTCGTCATGTCAACCCTCAAGAAGATTGAGTCATTCTTCAGTCAGTCCCCTTTACTGCAGTTGGAGCTGGAGCACGCTATTTCTATTTTCTTCCCAGACAAAGAGGAAAAGGTCAAAGAACTGAAGGAGATCTGTCAAACCAGCTGGACCAGCCGACACGATGCATTTGAGGTGGCCGTGGAAATTCTAGAGGCATTACTACTCTGTGTGGACAGCGTGCATGACAACGAGGATATGAGGTGGAACGATCAAGTCACGCACAACGCCTTAGAGATTTCAAAAGCTCTAGCTGATTTCGAGTTTGTCATGGCGCTGGTCGTGCTGAAAAACACCATGACACTGACACGAGCATTTGGGAAGAACGTGCAAGGGAAAGCGACAGATGCCCACTTTGCTGCAACCAGTTTAAAAGCTGTATTGCACTCACTGAAGGAAGTGGCGGACAACACCGATGTGTATCACGAGTTCTGGAACGATGAGGCCGTTAACCTAGCCACTGCGATGGAGATCCCGGTGAAGGTTCCTCGCTCATTCTTGAGAAAGCATCAGTCAGAATCTGGAGCCATTCGGCCGGAGACTTACTACAAGGATCATCTGACTGTTCCCGTGGTGAACCACATCATCAAAGAACTGAATGAACTCTTCTGTGAGGACCACCTGAAGGCTCTGAGATGTCTGTCACTGGTCCCTGCTGTCATAGAGCAGCACAAGTCCACTGAACCCGAGGAAGAGAGCGTGCAAGTGTTTAAAAATGACATCCCTAATGCAGGAACCCTCTCCGCCGAGCTGCACTGCTGGTGGGTTAAATGGAGCAAGAAGGGCAAAGGTGAGACTCTGCCCTCCAGTCTCCAAGAAACACTGCAGCTGGCCGACGTGAAGTTCTTCCCAAACATGCTCGCAGTTCTGAGACTGATCGGCATCGTGCCTACCTTGGCTCTGGAAGACAGCTGCAATGTGGCGTACAAGCGCTTCCAGATGTACATGGAAAACACGCCCGACAAGTTCAAATCAACAAGTCTTGCTCTTTTGAATTTGAACTATGATGTTGGGTGTGATCTGGATGCAGTAGTTGAGATCTACATGAAGACATACCCAGACCAGGAGGAGGTGTCTTAGTCAGTAATGGTAGTTAAGCGTCCGGGACAGATGATCCACAGCTTATCTTGATAAACATCCTCCTTTAGTGTAGGTTTTTTTTTACTATCAGGTCCTCGTTGTGAAGTAGAATCTTTTAAAAGCTGTGTGTTTTTAATAAAATGTAGAATGTAAAAGAACAATAGACTTAACTACAAAGTGTCATTAATTCATTGATAAATTCCAGATGTTCATTTTGTTTTTGTTGTGCTTTTCCATGCTGTTTTCTGTCCAATCCTTCACTCTATTGTTGAAACAAGTAGCATTTATTTTGTTTTAAGGGTGGGAATTATGTAGTCATGTAAGCCTTGTTAAAGTGTCTTTACTGTGTCACCCAGCGTTCTGCAGACATTTAACAATTGGATAAGGGGGATCAGATATAAATCCCTCCCTGAACATGTTAATAAAGAGGCAGTCTCTTGGGTTTACTAAGGTTTTGTGGTCATCATTTTATATTTTAGTATTATTATTATTATTATTATTAGTATTATAAGTATTTTCCAATTTTATCTTAGCCCTGTTCTGAAGGTCTGTGACAAACTCAAAATGATCCAGAAACTGGTGTTTTTTGAGACGCTGAATGAGAAATGCAATTTAGATTCTTGTATTTATTTATTTAATTATTTATGTGCAGAATAAAACAAAAAAAATGACGATATGACGGCCAATTAGCACAAACCTAAAATATCCGTATTAGGGATGTATCCTGATAAATATTCACTAAGTGTTGAGTTCTGTTTGAGTTGTTTTGTGATAGATGTTGGAGATGAGGACAACATTAGTGTGAAGCTTTAAGTCTCTTTCTGGGAATAAGGCCAGCATTCTTGGATACACCCCCGTTTGACTAAACAGCCAAGTCATGGTCTGCTCTGAGACTCAAACTTTCACTATAGTGAAATCTGATTGATGATCATGATTGAAGACTAAAATCATTTGCCCTATGCACACTGTTTGCTGCAGTGCACAATATTAATATTGCATTTTCAGCCTTACATCCTTTTTTTTAACATATATACCAGGATCAAAGTTAAATTTTTGAGTTTGTTGAATTGTTTCTTGTTTCCATCCATTTTCTTTAGGAAGTTGATTTCCAATGGAAAGATTCTGCCAAGTGAATTGCTCTAATCTTCTACCTTGTGTATTAGAAGGGAGCTGTGTTGCTATCATCAGTTGTTTTTCTTCCATTTAATGAAATGTGACGAGGAATCGCATTATAACCCATCATCTGCAGCCAAAAAAACACAAATAACAATATATGCAGACTCATAGGTTTCTATCATTTGGATCCATTAGCTTTCTTTTGTATAATAAAGCCATAAAATGCCAAATGATTCAGTATTTGATTGAATTAAACCACTTTCACTGTAGGCATTTTCAATTAAAGCAGGAAAAGCAGAGCTGTGATGATATGTCATTTAAGTGTCCCAGTTCCAGGACCCTGAGCAAGATTGCTTCGGGCTATCTCCTGTATTTTATTTCTCCTGTTTATGTCAAACTCATTAATATAGTATATCTTTATATCAGACGTTGCATCCCCTAAAGGCACTGGCAAATAGACAGTTAGCAGTGGATGTATTTCTATGTCAGAAAACTATTTTAAAAAAAGACATCATTACACACTACACTGTAGGTTCTAGTCAGTATTTTCTTCCAAGACACATGGTAACAACAAAAAGCTAGTGCAAGGTGTGATTTAGGATAGGATCAGAGAGATTTAAATGGTCTACTGAAGAATGTGTAAGATGTGTATCCAGAGTTTATGGAGGGCATCAGTAAGAATAACATGAACCAAATCTGCTTTACAAAGTGTGAAGAAGAGGAACCTGCAAATCCAAATCAGAGAGTATAAAGTCAAAACAAGAGTAGTGCTGCAGTTCAAGGTACTGACAGAACTGTCTGTCAGAGGCTTCTGTTTAATGCTTGTGTAATGTCACTTATAATATAAGTAATGAATACTGAATGAGATTCTTAACTTAACTATGGTTGCCATGCAAAACAATTTAAATGAACATACACTTTGTCATTGTATTAACTTAGCAAAAAAGCAATACTAATCATTAGTTGTTTCAGCTTCACCAAAGCAAAGAGCTTTTTTTTGTATTTGTATAGTGGATGGCATATAAGTTGATATGTACATAAACATACATACAAACATAACATAAAAGTATATCTTGGGATATGACAAAAGGAAAAAAAACTAGCACAAACCAGTGGACACAATAGGGTCGGGATGATCTTGACAATGAAACTCTTTGGCCAGGCCTGACGGTGTCACTCTGCCCTCTGCTGGCCAACATTTTGTACTGCACAGTCCAGTTCCTGGTTGATGGGATAACACGCTTTCGGCGACTCTTGGCTCACCACGCAACATCAACTTTTGAAGCATGGAGTTAGTAGGCTCTTAGTTTGCCAAAGGGATATTAAGCGAAACTAACATTGAAACTGAACTGTGTCGGTTGCAGGTTTTGCCCAGGGCATGACTCTGTAGACTCTCCTGCAGGTTTTCTCACAGTAGGCTTGCCAGCTTAGCTAGCTAACTTGCTAGCTAGCTACATTGCAGTCCAAGATGACTGACTGCTGCGCCGCAGCGAACTGTGATTACCAGCAAGGGGAATCCGAAAACTCCACTCCACTTTTCAGCTTTCCGTTGGATCCGGAGCGGTAAGAGTTGTGCTTATTTCAAAGAGGTGTGGGTTAAAAAGGAGCCACTTAGCACGCAAAATGAATGTGTTAGCTATCCACTGTTAGCACTGGCGTTAGCTTAACATCATGTTGGCTAACAGTGACACAACTCTGTCGAAAATGGCGCAGACTAACGTTACTCTTCAAAGAAAAGTCCGTGTGAAATACTGTCCGTTCACTCATTCGGGATTAGAGACCGACACTGGTGTGTAATATTGGCTCTATCGTTTTATCTTGTGTGTTCAGCCATGCCACAAAACAAGAGAAACCATAGTTACAAACTTTTTGTACTGTAATATAAATCGCCATCGGTACACGACACCTACCGTCTCGATAGTGTGGTAACGTTAGTAGGAGGACTGACGTTAGCTTAGCAAAATAAAAATACCTCCCACTGATAGTGCTATTTGTGTTAGTGTGTCTGTTGCTCACCAACCTGCGAACATTACACGTTAATTTTTCAGCACAGTTCATTGTGAACAATATAAACTGAAACTTACATTTAGGTAGTTTGAACAGGTGATGTCCCTGTGGATAAACAGCAGTCTAGCGCCTCCCTTTTATTCTGCTCTTACCTCTCGACTGGCGCTGTTTTTCACTTTCACACTCCTGTTGTATTGAGCAGAGTGTTATCCTGCTTTACAACAATTACGTAAATTAATTTAAGGACCGTAATTGAATGAGAGATGCAGTTCAGCTGGCTGTATCACAGTAATGTATGGACAGGAAAGACTGATGGATCACAGGGTGTCAGAAATGAAGTATTTTGATAGCGACTTTTGCTCTGTGTGACACCCACCGTATATCCTGATATTGTGTCGCATTTAGAGCAAAGTAAATCGTATTTGCTTGTGGGAAAATCTACCCATTCTTATTCTGTTATTCAGAAAGAGAAAAGAAAAAGTATAATGAAAGAATTAGCATTGACCAACACTGAAGCAGGCTGTGTTAACTAAAGCAGAATAGTATCAGTGGGTGTGCTAAAGCTATGCAGTTGTTGCAGACATGACCTCTTAAAGCATAATAGCACAGCATCTCTCGAGAACAGTTGTGTATTTGTCCAATATTTGATCTTGCATTCGCTCAGTCTTTCAACATAGCAATTGGCAGTTTTAGCCTATACAGTGGTTTGGATTAATATAACAGTAGTGATATAGTTTCTCTCTGAAACATTAATTCCCTGTTTATTTTTCACACAATATGTAAGCATGTTGAACTCTAAGACGAGAATAAGTTGTTACCTAAATATTGTTGCTATTAGTGAATTTTTGTTTCTCTAATCTAATGTATCATGACCTTTCTAACTAAACCAAGAAAGTAGCATAGCTTAAGCAGTTCAATTACTGTCCATACTGTATCATGTAGACCTACTACTAAGGTGGCATTGTAGTAATGTAAAGAGCTGCTATGCTCATCCATGTTAAACTGGCACATCAGAATGAATAGTTTACATGGAATTAAAGCAAACTGTAGAACTCCTGTCTGTTTGTCCAGTCAAGTGTTTGCACTGATGCCTATTTTAATCATTAAGTCTATGGTTGTGATCCCAACAACTTGTGCTTTTTTCCTCTTGTACTTTTCAGCTGCAAACAATGGTTGAACAACTGTTGTCGCCAAGATTTGGCATCAGAACCCCCTGAACAGTTGAATAAGCTGTACAGACTTTGTGCAAAACACTTTGAGCCTTCTATGATCTTTCAACAGGTAAGAAGCAAATCTGTTGCTCATTAGTATTAGAAACACATCTGTGAAATCAATCAATCAATCAATCAATGTGATGCAGTCCAATAAGTTGTATCAACCCATTCTGATGCTGTCAGCAAAGATGTTTGAATGTGTACCAAGCCGAGATGTAACTCAATGTATTAACATAAAATGTTGTTTTTCGTTACTAATATGGATGTGATTTGGTTTTAAAACAACAGAAATACTTTGCTTAATTAGACAATTTCTTAATGATTACTTTTTGTGTCAATAGTGGTTTTGTTTTGTTTTCAACACTTGAGTAACCATTCCTTAATCTCAATAACACATGTTGTGAACTTGTCGGTGGGAAATTCCTTACTACTACGTAGAATGTTTACTGTAATCATAAACGTGGGATCTACTGCTATTTGTTTTTCAGAGCGCCTCCAGTTGTGTCTTAAGGGAAGATGCTGTTCCAACAATATTTGACTTAATGCCTGTGAATAATCAATCACCCTGCAACAGAAAACGAGCTAGAGATCCTGTAAGTGTTTCATTCAATGTTTAAAATCACTCTACTTAACATTTTTCATCAGACAATAAAACACTATAAATACAAAAAAAAAATTGTAATTATCCTTTCCATTTAACCAGTCGGAAGAGGAGCCTACCTCTGTGAAGAAAACAAAAGGTACAGTAACTGGTTCAATTCATTCTTCAAACAGCCTCTTATTTATGACTTTTCCTTGACTTTTAGTCTACATTTAGATGTTCTAGCCCTTGTTGTAAATATTCACAAATATTTAAATGATCTCAACCTTTCAATTAGTTATTTTCTCTTTCTCGACAGAAAACACAACAACAGCAGAAGTCACAGAGGAGACGAGAGAAGCATCTGGGGAGAACAGTGCCACGCCTCAACTGCAAAGAGATATACAAACCCACGAGGATGTAGCCAGCTCCAAAGCAAAAGAGACTCTGAAAGTCTATTTCAAGGAAATCCTGGCACTGACTGGATTCAGCATCAATGGTGCAAACACTGATGAGCCGATTGGAGGTGCAAGAGGTCAGCAGGCTCTCAATCGTATCTGTGTGGAGAAAATTGACAAGAAAGAAATCCTCCAGTTCAGTGAAGACCTTATGAGGGAGGAGATCCAAAACAGCCTCAGACTGGCCCGCTTCTTCTCCATTCTGCTTCAGGATGTGACAAGTATAGAGGGAAAGGAGCAGATCCCTGTTTTCATCAGGTCTGTCACAGTAGATGGGTTCCCACAAAAGCACCTTGTTGGGTTCTTACCATGTGACATGGATGCAGAGAATCTGTTTTACATGCTTCTCTCAGAGTTGCGAAACAAGTGGGGGCTCAGGATGGAGCACTGCAGAGGACTGACTTACTTGGTTACAGGCAGTATGTGTCAGAAAATGCGAGACCTTACCTGCAGGATTCTGCAGGAGTTTCCACAAGTAGTTCTGTCACCAAGTGACCCATATGCCTTCAACATATGGATTATCCGCTGCATGCCTGTGCCCTCCATTCAAAATGTTGCAGACACTGTAGAGGAGGTGGCCTTGTTACTCAGGAGAACACCAGAGCTGTGCAAAAGATTGGAGGGAAAGATCCAGATGACATATGGGCATATAAAAGGGGAAGTGGACAGAATCAAGGCAGCAGTCAGTGAGAACTGGGAATATGGCACTGATGCCTTCCAGACCATGTTAGATATTCTGGAGCCATTCCTGAACTGCATCAATGAAATGATTTCAAAGGTAGATGAAGATACAGCTGAACAGATGGCCAAGCTCAAGCCAGTTTTGAAAAATTTCAATTTCATCATCACACTAGTTGTTCTGAAGAACACCCTCTGTTGTGTGAGCATACTCAACTCGAGTCTCAGGGGAATAATTAGCATCAGCAGTACCTTGCAGTACACAATTTCCAATGCCTTAAAGCTGGTAAGCAAATACCAACAGGAGCTTGCAATATTCCACAGAAAATGGTTTTCAGATGCAGTTGGCAGAGCAAAGAAGCTGGGAGTGGAGGTCACTAAACCAGAGATGGACCAAGGAGACACAACCGAAACACCACTGGAGGACTTCTACAGAGAAACTCTGAGCCGGCCTATCTTGCAGTACCTTGTTGCAGAAGTAAAGAGGGTATTCAGCACAGAGATGGTGAGGATTCTCCGATGGCTCTCATTAGTGCCATCTTACATGGCTGACCACAATTTCAGCATTCGCAGGGATAAAGTAGCAGACGCCAACTTGAACAACCTTGCCAGGCCCGACACGTTCTATGAAGAGCTCGGTTGTTGGGAAGTGAAGTGGAGGCATGCGAGCAAGCGCAGGATCCTACCAACAACAGTGTTTGCTACGCTCAAGATTCCTGATATTGGGTTTTACCCAAATGTGCAGAGCTTGCTGAGGGTGTTGGGCACTGTTCCATGTGTAAATGCAGAAGCAGATGTGTATGGCCAGTACCATATGGTGCTGGAGCGGTGCCACTCCTACCTGAGAGCCACACCAGAGGACCAGAGACAATGCAGCATGGCATATGTCTACGTGAACCAAGACGTGCACCTCAATGTTGAACAAATGGTGGATACATATGTCCAGAAGCATCCAGACATCCTGCACTTGCTGCAAAAGGTAAGTAGATTTTCATTAGCAGACTACTGTAGAAATTTCATTGACCTAATAAAACAACTACTCTACCTGAAATTACTTTATACTTTGTTACAGGATGATGACACAAAGGAGAAGCCTGCCCAAGGTGAGATGACTTCGAAATGATTTACCTTTTCAGCTTGTCGCAATTTTGGTTAATCACACGGCTATTCTATCACATAAATCCAAACTATACAGTTGAAGGGAATGTTGTCTCAAAATAGAGCTGTAAACACCAAGATGGGAAGCTTTTAAAAAGGGTTTTGAAATTAAATGACCATTGGACTTTTGGACAGAATAGTCAAATTTAATATTTTTGTTAACCTGCAATATTCAATATTTACACTTGCTTATTTGGTGGTTAACTGCAATCTCAGTTGACATGGTTATTTCACCTCTCATTTCAGTGGCATCCCATGGGAACCATGCTGAAAAGGACACTGAAGAAGAGATACAGTTCATAAACCTAGAGATGGATGCTGAAAGGCTTGTGGAACTGAAGTGTGCAGAGACTGATAGAGAAGCTCTTAAATCTGCTTTGCAGGCTGCAGTGACGGCTGCATACAGCAGTCAAAGCAGGCAACATAGTGATGCTTCTGCTCAGGATGGAGAGGTCGAGTATGTGACCAAGTCTGAAATGAAAGAAGTACTTACTGTGTGTGAGAATGCCGTCAGGGAGGGAATCCTCATGGAAGTGGGAAGTTCATTCTTTTCCTTGTTCATTGACCGTGTTGTGAAGTTAGGGGAGAAAGACTATCTTCCACTTTTCCTTAGGTTTGTGGACAGTTTTGATGTCATGCGATTGGAATTGATGGGATTCCTTGAGGCAGATCTTGATTGTGATGCCATGGTGCAGCGTCTCATGGAAATAGTAACAGTCGAGTGGCATCTTGATTTGAATAACTGCAGAGGTCAAGCATACCTAGGCTCTGGTGATGTTTCCTACAAGCTGAAAGCCTTTGCCTGCAAAGTCCAGGAAAAGTACCCCCTTGCTATAAGCACACACTGCTCTTCCTACTCTTTCAACACATGGTGGTCCAAATCCATCCCAGTGCCTGCTGTTAAGAGAGCCCTGGATACATTTGAAGAGGTTTTGATGTTTTTTGGCAGTAGTACTACTCTACAAAAACAGCTTGACCATGTAATAGACTTTGGTCTGAGAGAGAGCTATGAAAAGGTCCAAGAGTTACAGGGGACGTTCTGTGGCCATTGGCAAGAGAAGCATGATTCTTACGAGGTGTTTGTGCAAATGCTGGAGCCCCTGGTTGAATGTCTCGAGAAAATCAAAAACAACCCCCAGAGATGGAAAGCCTTTGTGTCTGAACAAGCTGGGGCACTCCTCCGCAAGGTGATGGAATTTGATTTCATCATTGCTATGGTGGTCTTGAAGAATGCATCATCTTTTACTAGAGAGTTGAGCGCAGGTCTCCAGAAGGACCACTTCAGTGCCGCATCCCAGCTTTGCCAAATCACTGGTATTGTGGCCACTCTGAACCGAGTAAAAACAAATATGAAGGTGTTTCACCAGAACTGGTTTGATGAAGCCTGTGCAATTGCACAGAGTCTAAGAGTGCAGATTGAAGTGCCTGAAAACTCTTTGCCTAGAGACGGCATGATAAAGCCAGTCGGTTTTTACAAAGATGGCTTAAGTGTGCCCCTGGTAGATAACCTTATCAATGCTGTGAAGGATCATTTTTCAGAGGACCACAAGGAAGCTCTCAATTTCCTCTCCCTAGTTCCATGCTCAGTCACAGTGAGTTACATGTTTGAGAGCTTGAAGTCAAAGCCTCCTCTCTACAGCAGAGATCTTCCTGATGCTGACAACTTCTTCACAGAGTTGTGCTGTTGGAGAGTAACATGGAAGACCAAAGTTGCATCCGTGACCATACCAAGCTCAATATTTCACACACTGCGTCTGCCACTCATGCAGTACTTTGGGAACATCAATGCACTGCTGAGGATTATGTCTGTGCTACCCAGCACAGCGCTAGAGGACTGTGGTGTTGTAATGCGCCACAAGAAGTTCCAAGAGTACCTGAGAAATACAAATCCCAAAGACAGGTCCCCATGCTTAGCTATGCTCCAGGTGGGCACGGACTTCAGCAGAGACCTGGACCACATGGTGACCCAGTGTTTGAAGGTTACACCACAAGCCTTGGAAGGCATCTGTCTGGTAGGTGCTTGTATTCTTTAATAAAAATGAAAAAACACTATAAATGACTTTAAAAATTAAATGTATTACATTTCTTTTTTATGTTTATTATGATTATTGTCATATTGTTGTTATTATATTCTATATTTTATTAATTATATGAATGTCAAACTAATTTTTATTTACCTGGGTATATTCACAGGACAAGGAATCCAAAAGTTTCATCAGGAACTCTGAAAATAATATGGAAGGTATGGTTGTTGAGATTGTATTACATTACATTACATTGAGTACATCATTTGAACATTTAGGAGGATCTATTGGCAGAAATGGAAAATAATATCCATAGGTATGTTTTCAGGAAATAGGAATCATGTTTTTGTTACCTTTTGTAGAATGAGCCATTTTTATCTACAGAGGGTACAGGTTCTCTTCTATGGAGTCTGCCATGTTTCTAGCAGTAGGCACAGAATGGACAAACACTGGCTCTAGAAAGGGCATTTTATGTATTTTAAGGTAAGGTAAGGTGAAAACTCACCTTATTTCACCATAGATTCTCCTACGCACTTGGAAGGCAAGCGGTATTCAGTTTGTGCAATTTGCAACTTCACTGCTAGATGCTACTAAATGCTACGCACTGGTCCTTTAAGTAATGTCCAATGGGTTTTTTGCTATAATTTAAATGTTTGCTATAACCACTGTTGTGTTTGTTTTTCTGCCTATTTAGTTGACTGTATCAAAGAGGAAATTGAAGAGTCTAACATTCAGCAATCTCCTGACAAGATTGAGGACCAAGACATGAAACCAGCAGATGAGAATGGGCATGCAGGAGATAATCGTCAAAGCTTGGCAACAGTATTCAGACTGGCTACACTACTAGGGAAGAAGAATAGCAGTCTGTCTGACATCTCAGAAGAAGACCGAGAGCTTTTCATCCAGGAGCTCAGCATGTGCCACTGGTTTGGAAGTGAGAGTAAATGCACACCATGTATAGGTGATGATGAAATGGTCAACCTCCTAATAAATGGAATCAGAGATGTCATACTCAAGGAAATACAGGAATCGCCGTTCTTCTCACTCATCACAGACAAACCTGTGAAAATTGCTGACAAAACACACCTACCTGTTTTTGTCAGGTATGTTGGAGAATCTTCTCCAAAGGTAGAGCTCATGGGTTTCTTACCTTTTGATGAAAACAGTCATGTTGATACACAAGCGAATAACCTCGCAAAGATTCTCACTGAAGACTGGGGCTTACCAATGTCTCAGTGTCGTGGACAAGCATTCATGCACTTGGGCTCAGGTTATCAAAGCCTGAAGAAAATGTCTTTGGATTTCCTCAAGAGCTATCCACTCTCTGTTGTAACACCCAGTGAGTCTTGTGGCCTTGCTCATTGGCTGGCAGGAAGTGTGCCTTGCCCTTCAGTAGCAAAAATGTTGGACATCACAGAAGATTTGCTGCTGTTCTTTGATCAATCTCCTTGTCTGGAGGGACAGCTAGCACAAGCCGTTGATGGGCTTTTAAATATGCCAAGAGAGGCCCTGGAAGAAATGCCAGAAACATGTTGCTCAAGGTGGAAAAAGAGAGAGGACTTCTTTGACATACTCGTTGACACATTGGAGGGCATCCTCAGCTGCCTGGATGCTGTCAGTTCTAGTGCCATAGGTTCCAAGTCAATGCATGCACAAGTTCTCTCTACCGCTCTGAGAAATATGGATTTCATTGTCACCCTTGTGATTTTGAAGAATGCTTGTGCTCCTCTTCGTAACTGTAGCACTGTCTTCCGCTGTGGAAATCCTGCTGATATTCTCTGTGAAGTGGAAAAAATCCCCTCGATCATAGAGACTCTTAACAAATTGTTAGAAAATGTGAGCACTGTGCACTCCTCTTGGTTTGAGCAGGCATTCCAGCTAGCAACCAAGGTAGCTCCTGAACAAGTGTGCTTCTCGGAGGAAGCCAGCAGCTATGAATCTCCAGAGATATATTACAGAGAAAATCTCAGTGTTCCTCTCCTCAAAAGTCTCATCGATGAAATGAAGTACAGCTTCTCAGACAACCACTTAAAGGCCCTGTCAGTTCTGTCGTTGCTGCCCTCCTGCAATCCCATTCTGTCGGAGTCCACAGACAAGCCATTCAGCCTCTACCTTACAGATCTTCCTGAACCCGAAGCAGCCGAGCAGGAAATCAATGCCTGGGCTTCTGTCTGGAGAGAGAAATACCAGGATGTTTCTCCTCCGACATCCATTGCTGAAACACTAGTCCATCCTGAGTCAAAGAGCCACCCAACTGTGACCTTACTGCTTAGGCTAGTAGCTGTCCTGCCTAGTGTCAGTATGGAGTTTGACCTGATGAAGACCACTCTGAATTCCATGAGGGATCTATTGAAAAACACTGTATGCAAAGGCAGCAGAATGGATCGTGTGATGCTCCTCTCTCACTGCACCACACTGCAGAGACTGCCGGAGGTCATTGAGAAGTGTATGGCGGTTGATCCAGAGAGCAGTCCATGCCTTTCCCAGGTACATTTAAAATTGTTTATGTTGTGTAAGAAAACAAAATACAATTTTTAGAGCTATTCTAACCGGCACTATATATCTTTTTTTGTTTTGTTTTAGGTAATGGGAACTTTGCAAAGACTAAAGTTGGAGAATGGTAAGTGCTTTCATGGCAACTTGATAAAAATCCCAGGCTTTGATTGTAATTATGACACGACATACAACATTTTCTATGTGTGGCATTAACATTTACTTTTATTCTTTAAATCAGCGGCTGAAACAGAATCACATGCCTCCAGTGTAGCAGAGAAGCCCACTGATGGAGAGGTGAAATCGGCTGATAATGAGGTCAGGCTGGAGGTCACTGAAGGACCAAGAAAAACAGTGTCCTTCTATGAGCCACAACTGCGTGAGCAAATCCTCAAGGAGCTCTGGGACTCTCAGTTCTTCACGGTTATAACCGAGCAAGCTGTTGAAATTGACGGCGAGCTCTATGTGCCGTTGTGCATCAGGTACTTCAACAAAGAGGACATCCAGTGTGAGGAAACACTGGCTTTCATCCCATTTGGGGAAGATCCAGTTGTCCTTGCAGATGCTATTGAGACTGCACTGTCTCAGAAGTGGGGGCTTAACATGGAGTATTGTAGAGGACAGGCCATGTTGAGTGTTGGTAAATTTGGAGCTCAGATGAGGGATGTAAGTTTAGCTATAGCTAAGAAATACCCCCAGGCTGTAAGAACTGTCAGCTCTGCGTTGTCTCTGAATGTATGGCTGGGTCGATCCTCCCCTGCTGAAGAAGTAGCGAATGGAGCCATTCTCATAGGTAAAATATTACATTGGCTGACAGAGGATGCAGAACGCCAGAACAAACTGGAAGACATGATCATTCACGTGTTCCAGCACGATGAAGGAAAGGGCAATGAGCTGAGGGACAAACTCATCAAAAACTGGGAGAAGAGTCACGACATGCACGAGGTGATGGTAGAGATTTTAGAAGCTGTCATGCTCTGTTTGAATGAGCTGAAAGGGGAAGGATGCACTTCAAACCAGCAGCAAGCATCACAGTTCTTCGATGCAATCAGAAACTTTGAGTTCATCCTATCAACAGTGGTGCAGAAGAACATCTTGAGTTTAACTAAAAAGCTAAGTCAGTCTCTTCAGGGTAAACCCTTAGATATGTTACTTGCTGTGAATAGTTTGCCCGAACTCAAAGCATCCCTCAGGCAACTAAACAGTGATATTGACACACATCACAAGGCCTGGTTTGAGGAAGCTGTTGTACTGGCTTCTAAACTCCATGTAACAATGTTGCATTCAGTGCTTCTAGAGCCATTGAGTGAGTTCTACAAAGAATCTGTAAGCGTGAAAGTTGTAGAGCACTCTATAGCAGAAATTGACGACCTCTTTACAGAGAAGGTATTGGATACCTTGAGGTGTCTGGAGATTGTGCCTTACGCAATGTCCAAAGTAGAAACCAGCATTCTTAGTGGTCTTGTGTTCCATTTGTACAAGGAGGACTTGCCAGATCAGGTCTCTCTTCACTCTGAGATGAAGTCGTGGAAGGAGAAATGGTTAGATCCCCTGGCAGGTTATCTACCAACTACTGTGCTAGACACACTTAAGACATCACAGATAAGAAGTTTTAGCAACATTGAAACTCTCCTCAGACTCCAGGTCATCTTGCCGTTTTCAAGGAGGGAGAGCAACTTCAGGCAGGGAAAAAGAAGCTTACAGGAGTTCATACAGCAGGAAAGGCGATCCCTCACTGAGCTACATCCTCTGTAAGAGTTGCAGGTCTTCCATCACGGCTAGCAGATTTGAGCAATGCGTTTGAGATGTCACCGCCACCGTACTTAAGAACTATTGTCTCAACCTAATTGAGGTCCCAAGTTCTGAACTCAATATTTCTGTGTACATTATTGATCTAAATTCTTTGAGATTTCCTTTTGTTGTTATCCTGCAAACCAAGCCCTATGTTATGTTTTTTTATTCTGTAGTTTGTACAGTTGTACTGCCCAATGGGACCAATGTCTTGGCAAAAAAAAGCAATGCTCCTCTGATGGTTATCAATGCTTGTGTGCCTTGATGCAAAATTAATAATTTACCCCATTTATCATGATAATGCAGATGTTGAAAAATGTCCCATTGGCGTTGACTGACTTCTGTATAGCTGTCATGAAATAATTATATTATTAAATTGCACCCTTACCTTTCCTGGGCACAAATAGAAATGGTTAGTTCCATCATGTCTTCTGATGATTTCCCCTGTTTCCTGTCTCTTTGCAGGAATGAATTTGCTGTAAACGTATCTTTGAAAGAATGTTTCCTTAATAGGAAAACCTTCATATATATTTGTCAAAAAAGTAATAAAATGCTCCAAAAAGATGTTTTGGCTTTTGTGTTTCTATTTTTCCTTCCTAAGCAAGATGTACAGTATGTTTTCAGGTGTTGTAAAGTCTGTAGTCATGTCTGTAAGTTAACACAAGATGGCGCAGTAAGGCTTTAATTTACCTACTGGAGAAAAAAGTGAGTCTTGTAAGAAGTGGCACTCTAGACGAATATATAATATATTATATATATTA
>NW_023339763.1:21611413-21624606 GCF_004916995.1 Morone saxatilis | reverse complement strand
GTTGCCAAGTTCCCCTTTAAATCTCCACCCTAGTTTAGAGTGTTAATAACTGATGGAAGCTATATTAACACAATGCCCCACGGCTGATTTGTGTTCTAGTGAAACACAACCAGTTTAAACAAGAACTACAAGGAAATTTTTTTGGACAAAGTGGTCCTGTTTGCCTCTCTAATGTCCTACAGGTTCCATGAAAAAAGACATGACTCTTAAAATCCTACCACATACATACATTTTGTGTTTGTTGACATGAAGCCAGCTTATCTTTAACACTGATAACCCCACTGAGTGCACTTTTTAAAGAGACATGTATTCTTCCTGTGAGCTGTAACAGCAGATGCCTCCCTGACAAAGCCCTGATTGTCGGTGCTCAGCTCAGTGTGAAAGGAGCATCTCCGTGTCCCCGCTCAGCTGCTGAGCAAACGGATCTGTCTCCGCTGTGGGCCGCCAGCAGCAGTGTTCGCAGGCCTCACTGTAGCCATGTGCAGCACAGGAGTGCACCCGCATCGTCTCATAACCCCATCTCTACGCTTTCTGCCAAGAGCGATATACCTCCTGCGCGCTGTGTTTTATTTATTTACACTCTGGATGTAGAAGTGGACATTGTTACAGTTTAACTCTCAGGTGCAGCCAGTGTGTTTGAGCATGAAGAACACATCCTCCATCTTTAAGCAAAACAAGGTATTGCCATAATTGACCCGTGCACCAGGTTTCCTGCTGGAAGTCAAGGTTCTGCACTGATGTAAGACCCGTGGCACTCTGTAATCATGTCCATACACAGCCAGGATTTAACTACACTCTGGAGGGGAAGACAGAGGGCTTAAGTGGATTTTATTTCAAGGTTCCCTTTCAGGGAAAATTGGCAGCACAGGCCAGAATTCAGATCCTCCTTGTAGTACTACCAGCAAAACGTTTGGTTTTAATTAAGCCGATGTCAACTTGTTGATTGTACTCTTAAACAACACTTAATTTTTACTTGCCATCGTAAAGCTAAAGGATTTTAAACTGTAAGTCAAATGTGAAGGATTGTCTTCGATGAGTGTTTTTAACCAATACTGAGGTGTATAAGAGATAATCCAATCATGATCCAGTGAGTACAATTTATCTTATGCTTGCTCACAGGCTTTACTCAATCGTCTGAAACAACTCTTGTCAAAACAGTTCTCAGCACCCTTTTCAGACCTGAGCAAAATCATTCATTATTTGGTCCTCGAACATATTCAAAGAGCAATGGGCATGCAGCTTGGAATTTCAAATGATTTTGTAATCCTTAAAGAAGTGAGCATCTAAAGATGCTCTGGTGCTCTCACGCCTCCGCACTCATATGATCCAGATTATGTGCACAATTTATCTATTGCAGCCGGGCTGGTGCCTGTCCTTGTCGTTCCTCTACTGCCCTTCGGCTTTGTGTTTACCCGGAGGTGTGAGCGGAGAGACGTCTGTAAATGAAGGGTGCGCCCCAGACTCTGCTGAAGTCATCACCCCACCCACATGGTTCACTTCAGCCCCCTCTGCTCTCAACACCTTTGGCTCCTTCTCAGCAACACCTCTTTGGACGCAGCGATATGGCCTCATACAGTGTAAAAAAGGACCTGTGCGAGACAGTGCTGCTGTCCCTTGACGCTTGATGAAATGTCTCTTTTTATAGGGTAAATACACCCAAATATATAATTCACGCATGTTGATTTTGAAGTGATGTACACCTCCGTTTTAATACATGACTTGGACCAGATGAACGGCAAAGACAGACTGTAGTGATGATGTCATGAGACAAATCCTGCAGCTGCTCCATAGACAGTAAATAATAAGACAAATCCCAAGGCATTTTAGTGGATTAGGCACATCTTCTAATTCACAGCGGTAAGTGCTGCTCGACATTCAAATATAACTTATTTGGATGACAAGAAGTTTCCGCTTCTCCACAGATTCAATCATTAATTCTGTGTCAATAACACACAACCAGTTCATGTCTCCGTACGACATCATCAGTTCATGATCTTCTCATTTCCAATTTATGTAGCAGTAGTCTGAGTTAAAGAGAATAACTGGAGTACAACAATTTATTTAAAAAACTATTTTAGGGTGGATTTTCCCTTTAAAGTGTGTTTGGTTGTTGGAGCTGGTTTTCATGCAGTGAATGGACTCATTTAAGTGAGATTTATGATGCTCTGGTGATATGACGGGACTGTAATGTGCTTGATTAGTTGTATTACTGGAATCCACTCCTCTCTTGGCTGGTTAACCCATCGTGCAGGCAACTTTTATACCCTCAGCTCAAACCCAGAACAGCCATGGTGATGTTGTTTTTCGGGAATGATCCTCCAGTGCTGGTAAACTCCTGGGCAGTGCATTTGCCACAAGCTTCATGAAGACACAGCTCATGGTGCAGGCTCCTCAGGACCACATGACGTGTTCAAAAGTGCCACCCATCTGTCACTTGAAAGAGCTCCGTCCTCAAAGCACAATAGAGACAGAGGTTATAAACAAATGGTATACAAAAGATGTGGGTCCAGTCAGACAGATTGGACGAAGCTTGTTGTTTCTGTGGCGATCCCCACTGTGAGCTACGGCAGCCTTCACAGGAGGGACACCAGAGGATGATGGGATTTGCACATGGCTGATCCGAAGCTGTCACTGTCCGTCTGACAGTTTTTACCCTTTAGGAATACTGTTGATAATACATAATGTTCTTGTTATTTGTCAATAATCCGCTTGCAGCAGCGCCATACGCTGTGCAGCATTTGGTTGAAGATAAGAGGCAAAATGAAAACTAACCGTTACGGATACGGTTCACTGATTGTTTCCATTTGTGAATTCCCTTTTAAGTTCTTGCTTTATTGCATTTAAGATGGCTGTTAATCAAACTCCTGGTTTTAATTTTGATTGGAAAATTATTTATGGTCAAATAGGTTGAATTGGTAATGGAGGACAGGCAGGAATGAACGTACCTCAGAGAGTTGAACTTTTATTTGTTTATCATTGTGGCTTGCATATTTCAGTTATGTTTTATCAAAAATTAACATCATAAAGTGTAAAAATAAAAACATGGTAGTATAAGGGTTTGCCATTAAAACTGAACTAAGTTGAGAACATCTAGTTTATTGTTTTTCTCCCTTTTAAATCATATTGAAACATTTATAACAGCAAGGAAAGAAAAAGTCAAATTAACAATAAAGTTTTCTTTTTGCCAGCTAAGTTACAGATACATTTGTTCACTGGAGCCTAGTTTGGTTTTATCCTGGCGGGATCATGGGAGTATTTTCCAGGGGCATAATAGTAACTCTGCACCCATTCAGGCTCTGATCCTCCTGGGTGAAAGTTGAGTGTCCTTACTTCCCCCCCGGTGAGCCTCCAGATTTGTGATATTGCCTCGGTTCTCTTGAGATTTTAAGGACAATGGTTCAATGCTGTAGAAGCCGTATTATTTATTCCTCCCAAACATTAACGCTGTATTCAGCCAGAGCTGAGCCGACTCTTTTCTTCATTTGGTCAATTTAGAAATTGCATATTTTTCTTTTAAACCGTGACAACGTTTCTACAACAGAAGAATTGTTATATACAGTTTGCACATGCAGGTTTTTGTTTATGTGCATTTACATTTTGGGTTCTTGAAATATTTCATTTGGGGTTAAGATATTCCGTAATCTAAAGGGATTCATCTAATTTACCGATTCGAAAATAAACTTCCAGCTCAGGCTCAAACCACATCTGGATTAAACAATAGCGTGTTGTAAAAAAAAAAAAATCAAATAAATGCGAGTACTGGAAACTTGGAAGGTTTTTTTTACAGTAAATATAATGGGACATATTTTCATAGGCACATTGTAGCTTTTTCACCAGTAATCCCACCATGTCAAAAGCTGATTACTGTGACAGCTAAAAAGCACAATGTAAGTAACATTATCTCCATAAAGCTGGTTTTCATCGTAGATGTGGACTATCTATCATAACTCATCTCTGATTCCGCTGCTATGTGACATGAGTTATTTCATTATCATGAACTCCAGCGACTTGCTTATCCCCCTCTGTTTCCCTCAGAAGGTGTCTTCCCCCTCTGTGTTGCTTGGCGGGTGAGATGTGAAGATCAAAGGGCTGCGTGTTGATCCTAGCTCAGGAATGGAGAGCCTGAGTGTAAAAAGTCTCTCTGTAGACGGGCCCGGTCCTGCTGGAAGCTCCACAACTCCCACACACACTCCGACCTTGTGCCCATTCACAGTTGACTGCCATGTAAAACACACTGAGTCTCTCTGGAAGCAGCATCACAGCCCCACTGTAAATAAGATACATACGTATGGGGCTGTCACACCGTGTGGAAAGGGTTGCTGTGGACCCTGTTTGGCCAACAGTTTTAGACACAAGATCCGGGTGTTCCCAAAGGAAGAGGGCTTGTTGTAGTCTGTAAATGTGTCTGCTCCAGAGACAGCATGACAACACCTGATCTGCTGTTCCCGCCGGAGCACCAGGCCAGCCATGTTAGCTATACCAGTCGCAAGGTCAAGGTCTGGACAACAGCTCACTATTGCCTTTGTGTGAGTGCTGGAGGTGCAGCGGATTCTCAGGGAAACTATAGAGTACTTTCCCACAGCTGGCTCTGCAGCGTATCACTTACAGTGCGGTTAATATTTAAGAAATCAGCCCGTGCAGGAAAACTTTGTGTAACTTTAGGAAGGTTTTATTTGAAACATTTTCAAGAACATGTGCTGGAGGGCATTCGTGTGCATGTGTGTACATCTATATCATGTCAAACTGCATTACAGTAAATTTGAACAATTATATAGTATCCACATGAATTAATAAAGTAAGTTTTTAGTGTTGTTGTGAATTCAAAGAATAATTTACATTTAAATACAAGGGACTGTGTTATCCCACAGCCGAGTGGTTGTTGAATTTTGGTTGTAGTTCTAGTTTTGTTGGTTCGAGAGCACAAAAGAAACATTTGAAAATTGTTTGAATGTAAAACATTGTTTCTAAATGGATTTGGATAATAAGCATGAGACATGGACATTTTCAGTGACTGTAATAAAATGATTCAATTATTCCATATTTTTTCCACAGGGCTGTACATTTGGAATCAACGGGTACAGAACATGTCCTTTTTTTAATTTCAGGGTTTGGAACAATAATGGCACTTTTTCCATTCATTTGGACCAAAACGCTAGGTATGTGTCTGTGTATCTTTATATATCTCGTGAATTAAATATAAAATCCCATAATACATTAATTTCTCAATGTGGCCCTTTACCACCTTTGTTACTTCATTTACAGCCATTATTGTAATGTTAAAACTGATACAGACCTTAATTATTCTATACCAAATAATTATTACTGCTTTAGCAGTGCACCGTGTAAAAAGACAGGCAACTATTTTTATAGAAAACTACAGATACTATAATAGAAAAACTATAATAGCACAAGAACTATTACTCTAATACAAAAAGTTATTTTAAGACACACTATTACATTTTTGTATCAGCTTTAAAATATTTAATCTAACATTTTATAGCAATATAACACATATATGGAAATGGAAATATTGTCTACTACTAAGGGTACTGATAAGGTCACTAAGTGTCCTTTGACAACTTTTTATGGGAGTATGATACCAGAGCAGCTATAAAAATGCCATTAAAATAAGGTCACTATATCGACTATTCATCATCACAGACACACTATAACTCACTTCACCTCCCAGTGGGAATATTATGGGACTGTTCCACAGTATTTTCACTCTATCAGTCAACTACCTACACTGCAGCCCTGCTCCGGTCCCGGTGCAGCGTGCTTTTCTTTCTTATGCTAATGCTGGTCTGACATCAGCAGTGAGATCAAAGCAGGGCAGGGGTACTTTAGAGCAGAGTCTGCCCCCACTCAGGCTCACTCACTCCAACCTCTCTCTGTCCCACTCACACACACACTCACCGACACCGCTCTGATACACACCATGCGTACCTGTCCGGAGCTATTCTACCACCCCATGCTGGATTTTACTGCTGCGTCCGGCTGATACCGACTCGGACAGACTGTGAAAGGATACTCCGACCTGCGGACTTTAGAAGATTTTTCTTCCTTGTGTTGTTTTGTTGAACAGTGAGAGCTGAGCGCCGCAAAGGTGAGCTGGAGGAGAAGTAGTTGTGTGTGCCGCAGCTGGTGAGAGTCTTTGTGCGCAGAGGATAGCTCTAACGTCTGGGTTTACTGAGTGAATATAAAGTTGAATGCTTTGTTTGTCGCCACTTTGTCTGTAGCGGAGGCATCTTCTGAAAAAGTGGCTTTAGTATTGTGACACAGATTGGTTTAAACTGGGGGAAATTGTATTTACCAGCCGTTATTCCGCTGTTTTGGAAGATTTATTGTACTTTAATTAAATGTAAAAGAAGTGCATCCTGCCTCTTAAGACCTTTGTCGGTAGAGTAATGTGTAGAATCTCTCCTCATGAAGTCTCCACAGGCAGACTGGCAAACAGCATTATTAGTGAATAAAAGACCCTCACCCTTCCCTCTGATCGCTAGGAAATGTGATTAATAGCCCACTGCCCTGCCCTGCTTATCTGGGCTCGATGAGGGACACAGCGGGCTATCAGCCCTTATCTCCCGGGGGAAACAGAAGCTGCTTTTTAGCCCACTTTGGCCAAATGTAAATTTAAACAGTTAATCCACGTCAGGCCGCGACTTCTTAAAACAGATTTGACGCCAAACGGCCGACAGAGACTGCGACTGCTCAGGAAATACCCGATCATTCATCTGCAGCACTGTATGGCAGGCTACATGTTTTATTATTGAGCCTACAGGTAGGGTTTGAAAAGCAGTAGGTCAACACACACCGGTTTCAGTTGGCTCATTTAAATAATTAATATCAGTGATTTCACTCAGTTTCGAACGCCTCTGGGCCAATGAGCGACGAGCAGGATCTGCCGCTTTAATAAGGCCCATTATCAGCTACCTGCTGTTTTAACGCGCCCACTTTAAGCTCTCTTCAAAGAGATGTGTTATCGCCAGCTCGGAGCGCTTCAGATAACGCTCCCGATGCGCTGCGCCGGCCGCTCGCCGCACATTACTGCGCTCATCTGAGCTGGCGGCCCGCTACCGTCTCCACTCACAAGTCTTCACATTTTTAGTGGTGAAGCGGAGCTGACACCAAACTGAATTACAGAGAGTAAAACAAACCAAAGAGCTCGGTAATCCCAGGAAATAGGCCCTCGTTGTTTGAATGCCAACCTAAATCGTCCATTTTAATCCCATCAAACAGTGAGATCCTCAATAGGCCTACAACAGCCAGCTACCTCTCATCTCTCTATTGTTGTATATTACAAAAATACCATAGGTGGTGGACAAGCAAAGAAAATACAGCACTAGTTTAGTAGTACTTTATGAAAATGTACATAATAAGATTTCTTTGTTTTAAAGTTCATTGCAATTACATATGCTGTTTCGTTTATTTGCATGTAGGAAGAAGCTGAAGCACAATGAAATGTCTTTATGTCTCTTTGTGTGCTTGAACGCTTTCAGCAGTGTTAGTGAACTGGTGTCTAGAAAGGATTTCTTGCAAAGCACAATTCTGCTCATTTCCATTCTTTTCTGTGTGCATGATACTTGAGATTGCTGACAGAAGTAAAATAATATTCCTGTAGCAGGTTATTCTTTCATTGCTTTATCAGATTTTACTCTTATTAGATTTGATCAGTTTTTTACATTTTAAGGTTTCAGAGCTCGCACAAAGACTTTCACAGTATGCTTCTACGATAAAATACCTAAAATGTTACAACTGTGGCATGGCCAAGTCCTTGATAATATTTACATTATTTATTACAGGGTTATAAATAAGGAGGAGCCCTGCCATGAGAGTTGACTTTTGAGTCTAAGCCAAGAAGCCCAACAGCCCTTTGTATTTGTGTCCTGTGTGAACTGGAGCCACGGTCCAACCATGAGGAGCAGCTCTCATGTCCTGCCTCTTGGTGTGCTCACGGCTCTGCTGCTGTCTCAGGTCTGCTCCGGCATCAAATGGCTGTAAGTATTCTCCGGAGTGCCGCCATCTCATTCTGTAGGCCTGTCACCATCTCTACACTGCTTTACATTCAAACAATGTCAAAATAGATGACGTCATGAAGTTACACAGTATTGTGTGGCTCTTTGCTGCATGTTTCTGTGTTTTATGGAGTGGAGGGCCCATGGCAGCTTAGAAATGGGCCCCAACATTCCTTGAGTTGCTCCTGATCAGGGGAGAGGCGGAATGTTCTGGTACATGTGTATCTGATGAAGGGGACAGTAGATTAGCTGGCAGCTCTTCAGGTTATGAATGGAAACCTCTTTGTTTGATTAACTTAAATGTAAAAGGAGACGCCATCAGTACTTTAGTTTCAAGATCTCAGATCAAATGTCCCCCCTGTTGTATAATAATACGAAGATAAGAATAGAAAATAAGATAAAGATGACGAGGCGTCGCGGTGGCGCAGACAGTGCCAGTGACGTCACTGCGTACTGTGTGTAGTCTAGTCAGGCCTCAATCAGTGTAAAATAGCGTATCGTAGAAGGAAACTGATGCTATAAATGTTGATTGCTCGCACTGAGCACCACACTGTTTTTATGGTACTGTAAAAGTAAACAATAATTTTCGCAATAATTTTGGAAAGTCCATAAAATGCTCAAGTTGCTATTTTTTGAATTTATTTATGTTTCAATTGAATGTTTTGGATGGTTTGGTTTGGTATTCTTATAAACCCTGTGAGGTTTTCCCCACAATTTGCATGTTCTGTTCTGTGTTTCTTTATCTGAGTTTTATCCCTGCGCCTTATGTCTGATCACTGTGAAAACACAGCTTTCGCTTTGGCTTTACCAAAAATATCCATGGCTTCTTATCAGAGTGAGCGGTGGTAATGCTCACAGTGGGAAGACATAAGCAGATGTGCCCATCAGGGCTGGGATGGCATCTGCTAAATCTAAGCGAGAAGTCTTGATAATGCACAGCGGTGCAATGCAGAACAGATGCGGCTGTAAACACCTGCGAGTGCCGGGTTACCACGAGCCCACTGGAGTCACAGCTTATCATTGGGCACAGAGTGGCGGCCCCATGGCCCCTAATGCAAAACAGGCCAAGGTGCTGCCTGGTTCTCACGAACTCTCAGCAGAGTGCAAGACACATTAAGCAGAGATCAGACCTAACCTGCTCCGCCTGTGGTTTCTCTATTAAGTTAATCCTCAATAAATTTAAACTGTTTAACTCAAATGTGTGCACCTTTTAATAGCCTCTAAACAGATGACTCATGTCAAACTGAGGCCACAGAGGATGACGCTTCCTGTGGTGGAAAATGCAAATTGTGAGGGATCTATGTCGCTTTTCATCTGACTGTGGATCAGAATTTACTGGGGTTTTTATATTTTTTGGCCTCTTCTTTGCTTTAACAAAAGAAAATCCCCGTGCCAAGAACGTGTCACTTATATTTTATGAATCTGCAGCTGACTCTCCTTTGGGATTTTCGTGTGATAAGATAGTTCTTTTCTGCAATGCGTGCCAAAATATTTCCCTGCCTGAAGCATTATCTGTTTGGATTTTTCAATTGTTTGTTCAAAGCTGATCTGTCTCAGAGGCTTGAAATGTGTGTACACAAGAACCTCAAATCGCTAACACACCACTGTAACTAAAACTCCCAGCATGCGTTGTTATTGCCATAAACGTGATAATTTCACAACTCATAAAACAAAAAATGTAATTAGGCAATCGTCACATTGTTGTCATCACCACCACAATTAAGAGAATTTATTTTGTTGACTGCATACTGAGCAATACCTCTTGTCTGTGTTTACAGAGCGCTATCACACACTCCTGCATCTTTACACATCAACCATACCCAACACTGTAAGCTGCTGCCCGGCATGGTGTCCTCCCAAGCTCAGCTGTGCCGCAGCAACCTGGAGCTCATGCAAACCATTATCCAAGCTGCCCGCGAAGTCAAGAAAACATGCCAGAAGACCTTTTCTGATATGCGCTGGAACTGCTCCTCCATTGACATCCCAGTTGATGCCCCGAAGTATCGGCCAGACCTCGACCGAGGTATGGTTATAAACATTTTGGAATGACAGCGTTGTTTCCAAAGAGCAGCTCCAACTTTTTATTTTTTTACCCACAAGAGTCTGATGTTTATGGTCACGCTTGACCTTCAATAAATATCTCAAACCAGGGTCATTAAGTGCGGCATGTATTGCAGTTCAGTTTATAGTAACTGGTGAAATGATCCTCAGCATTTTAATGGTGTCTGTGCTCAGACGCCACAGTAGATTTGTCTGTATGTATGAACATGACGGCTATCGAGAGAACTCTAATACAGAATTATGTCCTTTTCAAAAGTGATTTCTAGTTTTAAAATGATATGTTGGCTCATCTTTCCACTTTTTTTTGCTGCCAGCCAAATTATTCCACTATTCATTCCTGAGGAGCTTTCACCACCACCTCCACAACATGTATACATTCTGTATGATAAAATAACTGGCTTATTATTATTATGTTATTTCCAAAATCCACAGCATTATCTGACTTGCGTTGCAGTCTGACTGAGCTGTTTGTATTGCCAAAAGGACCTTGAGTCAACCAGAGACAGTGGCTGGGTTGTGGGTGGGGGAGTACTGTGTGCAACGTTCCCCAGAAAGGACATGGCTGCCATTTGCCAAATGAACAGTCTGCTCTGAACAGGAAATGGCTCATCTCTGTCCAGGGATGGCTTTGATCTAACCAGCCCACGGTCATACATGATTTCTTCCCTTACTTCCAATTGCTCCCCGGCCTTCAACATATGTGCTTTCTGTGTATGCACATCAGCCCCAATCACATCAGTGCTCACTCTGCATTACAGCCGGAGCAGTGATGGACTGTGTTTGATAGTTTCATTTTGTGCACTTACGTTCAGTTTTTTCACTGAGACAGTAGAAAGCTGACAGAGAAATAGGACATATGGATAGCGGAGAAGTTGATTATACAGCAGAAGTGGTTTAAGGCTTTTCTATAGATGTTTTGGTTCGTTTTTTAAACTTGCTGTTATATAACTTGTCATTATTGGAATTCCATGTAGTAAACCAAACATCAATCAAGCTGACCGCTACATGCTTCACTTACACTTTGACATACATTATGGCAAATGATAGGCCAGTCTGCCTGTCTTAAAAGTATGTCTAATCTCGCAGCTTCTGACAACCAGAATGTAGAATGCAGACATCCAATATATCAGAAACAGACCAATGTCACTAAACTTAAACAAAATCAGACAAAATACTCACACTGAACTGGTAGTATATTTCGTAAATATTATATCATATTTTAAATTTCTGCTAATAACTGCTAGAGCTGAATGATTAGTCAATGAATTTTTTAAGCAAAAAGGCCAAACATCAACTAGTTCTTTGTCTTGTGTGTTAGGAAACCTGAGTTACACTGTTGGTCTGACAACATCACCTTAAGCTTCAGGAAATTGTGACAGGAACATTCACAATATTCTGACATTTAGGAGACCAAAAGATTACTTGATTAGTCGAGAAAAGGACTGATAATTAAAATAATGTCTGGTTACAGCCCTAATAAACTCACTTACCGCTAGAGAAAAAGGTCATTGAATGGCTTTGGTGTTTGCATTGTCAGTTTGCCTCGGCCTAAAAAACCTTTTTGTTTTGTCTTCCTTTTTACCAATATCATTTGGGTTTCCTATATGTTCTTATCTTATCTGACAGGAACGAGAGAGGCAGCATTTGTCTACGCCTTGTCCGCAGCAACCATCAGCCACACCATAGCACGGGCGTGCACTTCTGGAGATTTGCGGATCTGCTCGTGTGGTCCTATTCCTGCGGAGATCCTAGAGCCCGGCTATCGCTGGGGTGGCTGCGCTGACAACCTGCATTACGGTTTGATGATGGGCACAAAGTTTTCTGACGCTCCCATGAAGATGAAGCGTGCGGGTTCCCATGCCAACAAACTGATGCACCTACACAACAGTGAAGTCGGGAGACAAGTAAGCAATATGGCCATATTTTAACTGTTATTTCTTACGCTTTTTAACAGTTTAAATTGTAAATGTATTACATTTGTGTACATTTGTATTCCTGGCTTGTACTGTATCTTATCTGTATCCCACAAAGAGTGAGCACTATCTAACCCCCCTCTGTCATCTTGTCCAGGTATTGAAAGAGGCGCTGGTGATGAAGTGTAAATGTCATGGTGTGTCCGGCTCCTGCTCTATAAGGACCTGCTGGAGAGGCCTGCAAGACCTGAGGGAGATTGCCATGGACCTGAAGACAAAGTACCTGTCTGCCACCAAAGTGGTTCACCGGCCCACAGGGACACGCAAGCAGCTGGTACCCAAAGACATTGACATCAGGCCGGTGAGGGAGAACGAGCTTGTCTACCTGCAGAGCTCCCCAGACTTCTGTAGCAAGAATGACAAACAGGGCTCTGTTGGCACACAGGACAGGTGAGACTGCCACGTCACATTGTTGTGTTTGACTGTTAGTGTGCATGAGAACAAGGGGGATATTTAGTGGTAATGATAGTTCTGTTGCTAGATTTACTAGCATGATTCATGAGTGATGTACCCATGCAGCTGACAAATCGGAAATGACCCATCCTGAATGTCTGCTCATCCAGAATGTTGACTCTAGTGAAGTGCTGTGCTGCCTGATGGCTCCGTTTAGTTTCAGACTGGCTGATAACAAACAGCGGCCCCTGAGAGGGCTCCGTCTGTGGCTTGTCGGAGCATGTGTCACTGAAAAGGTCGTTGTGACTGGAGTCGTTGTCCTGCTATCTAAAACAATGACTAATGCGGGTTATTCTTAGGACTGAGTGCACTCGAGCTGATATTGATCGGAGAGGGCCACACAAATGGGGAAATAGTTATTGGCCCCTCAAAGATAAAGGTTTATTTACACCATTCAGCTCCAGTGTTTTAGTTGGGACAGTGTTTTGTGCTGCTGCTTAGCAGGCAGCAAGGAGCCCATTTGTCTGAAGGTCTGACTCAGGCTTTGATCTGGCTGGCTAGAAATGTGGCGCAAATATGCAGCACTATCTTGCAAGCTTATTGAATTTCCCAATTTTCCTTAAATATGTTACAGTGAAAGACAGATTGTATGTCAGGCTTTATTATTCTGTTTTGAGTTGCATGGCACAGGAGGCAAATTTTGAGTGTGGTTGCTTGACTTGATCTCATATAATTTTACCAACATTACCCC
>NW_023339763.1:21580384-21611388 GCF_004916995.1 Morone saxatilis | reverse complement strand
GTGGCGGGGGGGTAATGTTGGTCAAAATTTATATGAGACGACGGTCCAAAGCAACCAAACAAAACCTCCCAAATTTGCCTCCTGTGGCCATGCAACTAAACAGATAATATACGCCACCACCACCTGTTAGCTTGTTTAACCAGACATACCCCACTTTATGAGAATAAGTGCAGTAATTTGCACATTCACATGCCAGCAATCATGGTTTTGTAAGCCACTGAGAAAAAGCTCCACTAAACGGCATGTGATATATGTTTTGAATGTCATATATCACAAGACTGTCACATCATGTGTTCCTCAGCCATAGGCCACTCTACAGATAACCAGAAGATATGGTTCATGTCGAGGACACTCACGGTGCCCAATGCATAGCCTGATAACACATCAGCCACACACAGTCTGCAACATTAATGTTTTTGCCAAATCATGGGGCACCCACTTTGCTGCCATTACACAGATGTGTGGCTTGTGTATCTGTCAGTTTACATGTGTGGGTATTGATTGGTCTCCCATGTGTGCTTAGACCGATTGTATTGGAGTAAGTCTCAGACTTCCCCACATCATAACACTTGATCACATAGTCGCAATACTGTGACCTCTGCTTTGATTTCTCACTCACCGATAGTCACTTGGGGAGAGGCTTTTATCAGGTTTTACACTTGAATTGACCTCGCTCCTTTCTACAATGTTAGCACTGACCCAATCACAAAACTTTAGAGCAGTAGAAACCCTTTCTAAAGTCAGTGTTTTGGACCAACAAGAGAATCTGGGACAGGGAAAGTCAATTTTAGCAGCAGTTCCTAATGGATTAAGTGTGATCACTGATGCCAAAATGTGTCATGGCCCTGGCTTGAGGCACGCTAATGAAGCTCGTGCTTTAGTCTTAAATTACATTATTGTGCTTCTGCTAAAACCAGCAGATGTGAACTACAGAATGTACAAGACACCAATAATATAATGAGATCTTGCTCCTGACAAAACATAACTAAGTGGGGATTTCTTTCTGTTTCCCAGCTCCCACCAATGTAATAAACCTGTCTTACACTCTCAATGAGTCTTGTCCCTCCTCCTCCTCCTCCTCCTTCACTCCCACAGCAGCCATCAGCCCAGTGTGTCCCTCACCATGCTGGTCATTAACACTCTGCCATCATAAAACAATGCAATTATGTGGGGAGGGCAAGCCAAAGAAAGGGAGGGCAGCCCTGTGTATTCAGTGTGATTTACGGCAGGGCTATTCTCTGCTCATTCAAGACGCCTTAGGCTTCTGAAATGAGAAGCTGAGCATCCACTGCCCAAAGACGACAAAACAAAAAGAAAATGAAAGGGAAAAAAATGTTTGGAAGAAAGACTGCACAAAAGGTTAAGGCACAACGGTCATTCAGACACTTTTAAAGGACTATTGTGGGCTCTTCCCTGGCTGTGAGATTGTACAAAATATTTGAGAATGAAGCTGTAAACTTAAATGTCTAAGGCAGGAAACCAAACCCCTTTCATTGCTGGCTGTTCAGTCCAAACGTTGCCTCCCTTTTCTTGTTGAAGCAAATATATTCATTTGCAACACAAAATAAAATAATCATTTAATATTTTCTTTTTTTTGTCTATGCTAATTTCAGGCAGTGCAACAAAACCTCCCTCGGCAGTGACAGCTGTGACCTGATGTGCTGCGGCCGTGGCTACAACCCGTACACAGAGAAGCTAGTGGAGCGCTGCCACTGCAAGTACCACTGGTGCTGCTACGTAACCTGCAAGAAGTGTGAGCGGATTGTGGAGAGATACGTCTGTAAATGAGTCTGTGCCAATGACGGCAGTCCCCACCAGCAGTCCTCTACTCGTACCCAGCCATCCGAGGCTACAGATTAACCAAAGCACTACAGTACCAAGAAGGCTTACTTTGGTCTTAAGCTTTAGCATGTGTATCTCAAGGAGAAAATGGTCTATTCTTGTGTCAGTATCATTTTTGTATCAAATCTCCACACTGCCAATTGGGCTTCTCAGCTTTTTCGCTTCAGAAACATGGATGTGGAGAGTGTGGCGACAGCGCCGGTTTACGTGAAGACCGCCGTCCTCCTGGGTGTTTCCTTTTTCTTGTTAATGATTATAAATCCCCCTAACAGGGATACTGAAAGTCTATTTTATTATATCTCTAGTAAAAAAGAAATAATATTGGATTTTATGCTGGAGGAGAGGGNNNNGTTGGCTTCATTCCTTGGAAATCGAAGGGTTCTGATGGATCCATGTGGTACTTTTCTAGGTACTGTTTTTCCTCTGCAGTGATGGACAATAGAGGAAAAGGGAACACAAAGGGAATTTCAAGTACTTTTCAACCATGGAACATTTTTGTGGATGACGTTTTGACTCTCACTCACATGTCCTGTGTGGATCTTGACATATCCTGCATCCCTATGGATTGAGAGAAGAGCATTAAGGACTTTGTAAAATGGTGCATTATCTCCTTTATGTCTGATATGCAGTTCAAAATATATTCTATTTTTCATGAGCTATTTTTAATGAGCTGAACTCATGGATTTTGTAAACCACTTTTGTGTGGATGTACATACTGTTATTTTGTATACTGAAATAAAGAAAGAAGTATTTATAAAATAATTAAATGATCTTCACCATCATCTTTACATGAAAATTACATGTCTTTCTCTATGAACTGCACTTCTAATGATACACTGTGTAGCTCATTTTACAAAATATTGGCAAAGACAAACTCATAACCTCCAAGCCTAATAGCAACATTTACTGTAATTCACTGCAAATCCAAGTGTTATAAAATAACAGTTTACCACAACTTATAGCACAGTGTGATTGTAAATCAGCTCAGCACAGTCAGTAATGAGTTGCAGGGTTCAACCTGACAGCCTATTGGGATTGCTCTCTGAATTACCCAAACCCTGGGAAAGTGTTTGTTTGGACATTCCACCTCCTCACAAAGGCCATTACAAAGGGATTTTTGTCACTCCTATCACGGCTTTAACACTCAAACACTCATCTGTCTGAGAGCGAGAGCTCTCATGGACAAACATCAAATAAAAAAAAAAGGCAGAAAAGTTTGATAGTTTAAAGTTTGATGACATGTAGCCAGACTATTGGCCTGTCAATAGTTGGAACATACTTGGTGCTGCGTCGAGCCAAGATATGACCCTCTGGCCAGCCTTGTGTTGGTTAAAGTGGTTCTCATGATTTTACACTGACAGAAATAGCTGTGGAAGATATAGGGCCCATGCTGTGAGCTCACATGACACATCACAGCACCAGCCTGCGCAAGCTGCACACTCACTGAAGCCGTAACACCTCTTGACCCTAGCCTGTGGACGCACACAGAATCTGCCAAAACAGCTCCACATACTCTGGAAAAAACAAGGCTGAGGGGGATATTATCACCAGTCATTTAGATGATAGTGGCCATTTCATGATGCTGGACTCGTTTCACAGCTGTCCATTTCATTTGATTTTTGTATACCAACATAAGAAAAGTTGATTAGGTACATCTCAGGTCATGAGAAAAAATGTGACTCCTGATCCAAAGCCAAGACCCTGGATACACAAAAGTCTTACATATATATATATATAAAGACTGGATCAGTCTAAAAGTGTAAAAGCAGAAACAGGCAGTGTGGACGGACGCAGTGCACTGTATCCTTTTGGTTTGGGGGCATAGAGGATCTGCTGCGTGCAGGTGAGCGGGGGTCTGCTCTGTCTGCACACAGGCCTGTCAGTCGACTGCCTCAAGGACTCTTCAGTCACTGGCATTCCTCAGCCTGATAGTTGGAGAGAATAGGCTGTGTGTATGTGTGAGTCCACCCACTGCTGTCTGTCACTGGGTTCACTGCAACAGAAATGTGAAGCCTCACCTGCTGACGGAGGACTTGTACACTGTCCTCAAGTACAGGTGGCTTAGCCATAGTCAGAGGAATACCAGTGGGTGAAAAATTGCTAATGAAACCAAAGTCATGTTTGTGTGCCTGAGTATATCCAAGGTGCTTCGATGTTCCTCTCAACACATTTGGTAAATATGCCACAAAAAACAGTTGTTAAATGTATTCATTTTCTTGTCTAATACTCTCTGGAATGGTTAAAGCACCTTTGAAAAAGTGCTGACAATAAGGCAATCAGCTGAACTCTTGACCCTCTAAAGTACCGTGCTAAGACCCCTGATATGTCTCAAGATTACTTTTGAGAGATACCTTTAATACCACTAATTTACTTCATTTACAAAATTGTGTTCATGTAAATGTTAAAACCAAGTGTATAGTTCATTGTCACACTCCAATACCATGGAATAGTTTCATCAGGTCTCTTAAGATTAGATAGGGCCTGAAGTCAGACCTGGTTTAGTCTGGAAATGCTGACCCACTGAACAACCATTGTTATCATTAAGACGTGCAACTATTCAGCTGACCTCAGTCTAACCCTTCTGAAATATCTCTCCTTGGACAATAAAACAACATTTCATGCAAGGCCTGAAAGTGCTAACAATATGAACCCGTTAACATTAATTTGCTCCACATTCTTCCATTTGTCTGTCAACACAAACTGTGGTGGAACGGAAGACTTGACTGTGTGGAAAATGGGACTTGAATGGGTTGCCATTTTGGCGGGGATCAGGTGAAAAGCAGCTTAAGTGCGGCCCTCATTCGGGCCGTTAAAGACCTTTGTGTCCAAGAGGAAAACAAAACAAAAGTAAAGACGACAAAAAAAAACGGAACTAATCGCCGCTGCAGTTTCTGGTTCTTTTCTTTCTTTCTTTCTGTCTTTGTCACAAAGTATCTAAGTATCTCTCCATGGTTGGTGTGACCCCTCGCTCGGTGGGAATTGCCTGGTAATAGAGAAGGAAAAGAGGACTTTAATGGAGAGCAGTGAAAATATCAGGGGTTAATGTCAGCCCGGACAATATAGTACCAATTGCCTTTGTGAAGCCTGCGGTCTAGATAACTAGCTGTGAATGAGAGAGACAAAGAATTTGGCTGGAGTGGTAAAGGCTTTCAGATGTACTGACCCGTACTGTAAATGGACTTTTGTGGACCCCACCCCCACCCTCCAGCCTCCAGCCTTTAAATAGGAACCCAGCAGTATGTGCTGTTAAAGGCCAATTTTTGTTTGTGTGTGTGTGTGTGTCCTCAGGCATGTTGCTGGGAGATAGCAAATCATACAAAGCATGCACCTTTCCAGATAAAGACAAACCAGCGGATGGCTGAGGAGCAGATAGTGACACAGAAATTTAAGGTGTTTAGTCGGAAACTAATTTGGCCAAAGTTGGCCCTCTGTGAATACAAATAAAGGTTTCATTGTGGAAATAAAACCTTTAATGCTTTTTACCTGTGTCGCCCTTCAATTTTATCATCTTGTATGTGTTTTCTGCAATTTGTTTTGTGTTACGTTTAGAAACAAAAGAATAGAACCAAGCCAAGCTTTACCTTTATTTTAAATCATTCTACTTCTTTTTCTGATGATATAATACGGAAAACAAACCCTGGAACAGCAGTATTAGTAGCAACAACGATAAAGAATGGGCAAATAACTTATATTTACTGTAAATATTTTTTAATAAGTAAGACTAACTAACCCCTGTGAAAGCAGGGATACAAATATAATTTTTACAACCACTATGGTCACACATGACAAACAGAAGCTGAGCTATAGTGCATATTTTATTTTTTTAGTTATGAGCCACGGTGAATTTCTCAAAGTAATCAAAATAAGCCTGTAATTTAATACAGCACAAAAATCAATATAGTATGCATGTAATGAGGGTCAGTGAACAGCTGAAAAGCTTGGCCATATATAGGCACGTGAATCTAACTCATATTTTAGTGCTAAACTCCAACACCAAGATTTTAATGATTCCTTCAGTGTACCTACTTACATTAAAATATTTCTATCCCATTTTTTTCTGAAGTGTTTTAAAACTCAAATCAAAGAAACTTATTTTCAGTTTTTGAGTTATACACCCTCCATAAAAGTTGAAGTTAAACCACATGCTACGTTGTTTGGGGTAAAAACAAATTAGTTCATCTTTAGACTAAACTCAACATTAAACTGATAGCTTACTACTTCCGTAGTCTCAACATGCAGTGAATCAGAGCCTATCTGGACCCCCCTCAGTATAAGCTATCAGAGGAAGGATGGATGAAAAGAACCGTGGGGAGAGAAAGAGCGAGACTGAATTAATATGAATAAAAGAAACGGCGGGCTAAGTACGCTGGGAAAAGTAAACACTGGTCCGTGTAATCACAGTAAATCTGGCCGGGGGGCCGACAGAGCGGGCTGCGCCCTCAGTCGAGGAGTCAACAAACCCAGAGAAAAAAACAGCTAACTAACTAACATTACTGAGAGGGGTTAAAGAGGGTAGCGGCACGGCTTTATTCACATGAAGATCAGTGAAACACCGCCATGTTTACCCAGTGTCTGGCTGAGTTAAACTATGTAAACCTCAGCATATAATTCAAGGAGAGATCTCAGGGTCACAAATGTAAAGATGACTTCAGTCACAGAGAGTTTTCAACTGATGTGTGTGTGTTCTGTGAAGTCAGCTATATCTGACAGAGACTGTTTTAGCCACTTCTGACATGAAACCTGCCGCTGTGTAAGGCCAGAGTTAGAAGACCAATGAGGAAAAACACCCACCTAGCCAGAAGCATTAAGATCAGCCATGATGATCTGATAAATGAAGCAGCCCGGCCCCCCACACCGACCACAGATCAGTCAAGGCAGCAGTCAGGCCAATTGCTTTGCATTTCATCGCCCTGCATCAAGTATTTCTTTCCTTGGTAACATCCTTATGGCTAATGACAGATATGAAAAAATGGCGGGATATTAAAGAAAACATAAGAACCAAAAGGTGATGATATGTAAGACATCGGTAGTATAAGTATAATATGTATATATGTATATACATATATATGTATATATATAATATAATGTATAATTAATAATACATACATTACTTTTCCATCTGTTAATTGATGAAGTCAATTACATTTTTTGTTTGTTTTTAGATGCATTTGCCAGACGTACAGTATCTTCATGTGTCACACATGTTTATTGTTAATTGATTTATTCTAGTTTTAATATTTCTATGAACTGAGGAACAGATTTTATGAGTTTATTGTTAAATAAGACAAAAATCTGGAAACATTTGGTATAACTATTGATTTGTGGATGTTCTTTTGAAGCGCAGTGCAGCTTGTGCATTCCTTTGTTTCAGTGTCCAGTTTTATAAGATAAATGCACAAGTGGATATTGTTGGAAAAGGACTTTTTCATTTGTTTGTCATATATATTGATATATTGAGAACAGATGTGGGTCCTGTTTATTTCTGACAAATATTCAACTCTCATTGTGACTGTGGCCCAAAGGTTGTGTTGTAAGAATAATTCTTTTGCGCCAGTCAATTCAACAGGCTGCTGATCTCTGTGGAGCTTTGTTTCAGTATTTTGTTAACCCAGACAACTCAGGTTGAACACTGGAACACGAGGACAAGCTCAGACCTAAAATTGCTCCTCCACTTCCTTTGACAGCCGCAGTTGTTGAGTGGCTGAAAAATACACACAGCTTTGGCTTAATGCAGATACACCATATGAGCTCAGTGCACGGCTCAAATCCCCCCAGATCTGGTTAAATGCAGCTTTTCTCTCAAGTTGTCCAAATGAATGGCTGAGGCATAAAATTCAGACATTTCTTCTCTTGCTGCAACTCAAGCGCATCACAGTAAATCAATCTTTTGCCCTCGCAAATCTTTCAACTAAAGCTCTTATTTAAAAGAATAATTTTTTATAGGAAGAAAAAGCAGCGGATGTGGAGGGAAGCAACTTTATACACGCGCATATTTGTTTCAATCTCTCCTCCATTTTTAACATGGGGTAATTTTGAATGGTAGCCAGATTACCCCCTCTCTTTAATTGGTTCCACGTTTCTCAGCCTGAATGAGGTAATACCATTTATTTGGCAAAAAGGCTGAGTGGGACGGGCAGCCAGCAAAGCCATTATGTGTGATTAGCACTGTTTGCAGCAGCGATTTGATTTGTGAATTGTCTGATTGGTGACACACCCCATGGGAAAAGAGTAATTTCAATTTAAGAATACCCAACTGGAAACTATGTGCCGCCATCAATCATCAATAACCTGCTACTGAAACAGGTGCTAAAATATTTGGGGCTCCACCAATTTTGAAAGGCCAAATCAGCAAAGACATATCTTGGCTGATATTTAGTTCTGATGTAGAGCAGTTTCTATTTTGTTGTCAAAAATAATGTTGTCAAAAAAGCATTCATTGTTTCCCACCCTACATAATTCCCTTAAAGGAACAAAAAGAGCGATACACTATTTAAAACTTGTAATGCTTAAAATGAAAAGGTTAAGGTTTACCAGAGTTAAATCTAAATGTTATAATATTATCAAATGATTACAAAATAGGTCTTGTTTTTTTTAGTAAATATTTACTGTAAAATCTGATATGTTAATCTTACTTTAAAAATATCTAGGAAAGTGATTAATGTAACTAATAGTTTCAGGGTTTATTTTCTAACCACTTGTTAAATTTACTTTTTGTATTTGTATTTACTCAGTTTTTTGTCAAGTTGTTAAAAGTTGTTACAAGTGGTATTCAGATCCTTTACCTAAGTAAAAGTATCAATACACTGTACAGTAAAAGTCCTGAGTTCAGAACCTTACTCAAGTTAAAGTGTTATCAATATAATGTACTTAATGTATGAAAAGTAAAAGTACTAATTGTACAGGAATGTTTACCCTGTTCCTGCTGGTAAAACATTAATTGCTTCATAATTGTGTATGTTGCTTTTTACTGCTGTAGTTGTTAAAGGTTGAGCTCATTTACTTTTGTCATTTTACTCAATTACTTTATATTCTGTTGGGTAGTTTAATCTGCAGCAATGCATCATATTTGATAAAACCATCATGTTCGTAGCATTTCTGTCCTGCGAGAACCACGTATCACTAAAGAGTACATTTATCATGAGCTCAGAAAAACAGCCCTGATTTTAGCTTTGTGACAGTGCATTTTCCAACTAATCCAAGGGGGGTTTCAATTATTTAGCTTAAGAAGTAGGATAATTTTCTCAACCCATAAAGGAACACTTCATCCTTCAATTTATCACAAATCTTCGAAATCAACACATTTAAAGATACATGATTTTCACTGGACAGGAAGGATATGAAAAATTGTAAACTGTAAAGTAACTAGTAACTAAAGCTTGTCAGACAAATGTAGTGGAGAAGAAGTATACATTTTTATCAACTGGAAATAATTTTTTATATCATATTTGAGTGAATGTACTTAGTTACATTTCACCTTAACATGTGTATCTGTTGTGATAACAGTTCCCTTACCAGGTAGATTGGTCAGATCTATTCTAGCAGGTCAAAAAACACTATGCAAGATCTTGTTGAGTACCTTGTGATCAAAGTTGTAATAAATCAGAATTATCCTACAATTTAGCAAAAAAAAACAAGCTGTAAAGAAAATAAATGTGATTACTTCTATGTATTTTTAAAGGTCTTTTGTAACTCTTTGTAATATACAGTATTTTACCAATTTCCAGGGGAAAGTTTCTGTGTGCTCTTTTTCACAGAAGGAGAGTGACTAGTGAAACTACATTCAACTTCTTTGGCTTTTGGAGCTTTCGGTGGAGCTCTGAGGAGGGATGATGGTGCAGACACCCATCCGCTGTGCTGTCTCTGACCCAGAGACCTCAGCCTCTAGGCCACAGGTCCACTATATTATACCTGCAGCCTGACGCCAGCCTGATTTACTGGCCTCTATTAGAGCTGGAATGGACTCAACCCTCAGCTGGGCTGTTAAATCTACATGCTGATGGAGCCAAGAGGGGAGCAGTCACTATTGCTACATTCAGTCTTAGCTCCTCCACTGGCAGATACAAACTGCTTCTCCCTACAAACCTGCTTCATCCAAATCCCCTCTCCCAAAGCACATATGATCAGTGTGTGGTCGCACAGTCTCCTGGAAATGCTCTTCTTAAAAAGTGTACACATTGCTTTATGACCGTTTGGGTGGGCCTGTTCGGATCTCGCATGAAAGTCTGTTTCTGGTGCTTCAGTGACAACCACCCAGCTAAAAATACAGGTGTAAACACATTCAAGATGCATTGAGAATCCGATCACACAAACCGCACATGGAGGTGGTCACGGACACTACATTGTTGTGTGATGTGAATGCATAAAATACTTCCTGGCCAAATTAGACACACATATGTCATTTGTCTGAGTAGGGATATGCTGCCAAAACACTGAATCAAAAGTGTGACTAAAGTCCATATCAATAGACAACAGTGGACCTTCACAAGAAAGGAAAGAGAAAATGCACAATTACATTCCTGGTCGACACAAACATGGAGTCCAGTGTTTTACTTTAAACCGGTAATTTAGCAACATTGTGGAGGTGATGTCCATGTTTTCTTGGTGGGGACAGACACATGTTGAAGAGCTGCATGCTAATCTCTGAGATAATGTGAATACTGTAATCTGGATACAAGAAGCTAACCAGATCTAAACATGGCTTTTGTTACATGATATGTTCTTATTAGCAGAGACGATTTAGTTCCTTTTTTGCCAGAGAATGAGTTCACATGCAGGCTATCCTAATTCACACACTACAGTAAGATACTCTGCAACTGGAGAGATTTGTCCTGTACGGTTGTACTAAAAAAACAACAAAACTGCAAATTATTTTAAGACTAACTAAATGTCTGAGCTGGCTGCTTACCAACATATTTTTTCAACTGGTCTACTCTTGCACTCTTATTAAAATGAAACTAATGTGGTGTGTATGTAGGTGAGGGGAGATGAATCTGTATTTGAAGAGGGAATAGCTGGAGGGCAATAACAGGGAGCAAGTAAGTGTGAAGGGTTAAAGCAATTAGCGCACATCTCTGTCACATCCTGCTGGGGAGCAGATTTCAGATGTTCTGCCAGTGGACCCACTCACTCCTCATTTCTCCTGCTGCCCCTCTCATGGCCCTGCTGTGGGCTGCACATTTCTAAGTCTTTCTAAATAGTCAAGTCCTAATATTTACTTCTCGCTTTCGATCCCAGGCAGAGCGGGAGCTGGGCGCAGTCTGTCAGTGCAGGAGAGCAGAGGTGGCAGGAACTGATGCCCTCATTAATTCTGCAGAGGGAAACAAACATTTGTCCTTTCAGGGCCTTGTGTGACTTTGTGGAGGGGCGCAGCTGTAGACTGACAGGAGTGGTCTTGTTTGTCGGGTTCATGTTTGTATTATGAAGCTGTGCGTGCGCATTTGTGAGTATGTGTGAGTGACCTGAGCTTGCCCGTTAACCAACAAAATAACTTATGCAGCTAATTCTTAGACAAACAATGGAGTTCTTATTCTTTTGGTGCAAAATATACTGTGCACTCTACTGTGTACATGTCAATAAACATATAGGTAGACATCTCACTGTTAGACATGCATGTCAGTAAGATGTAAACTATATATCATATCTAAGCTATAACTTTGTTTTATCACTAAGTTGTGTGTTTAAAAAAATCCATTGTAGTGTTTTGTATTGTCCTTCCTTGCTTCTTGCTGCTGTTGTTTAGAGAGCAGTGTGACCCCCACACTGTTTCACAGTAGAATGACAATAACATCGAACAATTCAATTTCCACAACCGGCCAATCAGCGCAGTGCAGCATTGGAGTCGAATTTAATGTTTATCCAACGCCAAGTAAATGATTAAGGAAGCCTTTTCTCTCCCTGTCAGCACCAAAGTCTCAGGAACAAACAAAGACAATACAATAACCATCTGCTGTGTAGAATGGTTCTGAGATAGCTGATCAACGCTGTCTCAAGTCTCTCAGTTGAGGTCTATGTATGTGATTGTCCAGCTTGTCATAAATGGTGTACAGTTTTGTTGTGTGTTGTGTTTATTATTACAGTCCCTCCACCCCTCCCATTAGACCGTTTAAGTTTGGCAAATTGAGTCGAAGACGTATGACAGATTGTTTCCTCTTGTTTTCCAGTCCTCCATCCCTCTTTCTCTCTCTCTCTCTCTCTCTCTCTCCTCTGCAGTGGAACCAGACTATTGCCTGGGAGCTTGGATCACAGTGCATTCCTACACGAATCTGTTCCCTGAAGAATTTGCATCACAATCCGCGTTCCACAGAGCACCACAATTCACAGCTGTGCTGGTTCAGCAGCAGCAATCGTAGATGCCAATGGCAGACACTTAGCTTGTCACAAAACATCTTTGATGACAGCTTTTTATGTCATGACAAACACATAGAAATCAACAGTTGTATTTTTCAAGATAAGCTGAATTTATCAACTATCTATACTATAGATATAGATACTACTATATAGGCTATGTTTTTTTTATGAAACAGTATGAGGTAAATATACTTCCGAAACATTAGATGAATATGTATAAATGACTATAAATTACCTTATTTCCTTTACTTTTATTTCAGTAAAAATATGCACAGAATTACTTCCAGGACACGGGTGCTTAGCCAAAAATATGGAAAGTGCCATAGAAAATGGAAAAAAATCTGCATCACAGAAGTGTAATTAGTCAGTTAGTTAGTAAGAAAAGCAAAGGATAAAGCTAATTATAAATGATATGAGCTTGAAGCTTTTCACATCACATAAAATAAAAACACACCCTTTAAGGGAATTTTACTTTATTTTCAGTGGCACTAATCTGAAATAAAATGAGATTTTCCTAACCTGTCCATCAGTGTTCTTCTTATGTACCTCTACCCAGAGTCAAGGCAGAACACCCCTTACTCTCAGTGCCTTTGACAGAAAGGACACAGAGCACTTCAGAGTGACTGACAGCCTCTTGAGCACAGAGGCCCTCACACTTCTCCTCAGCCTGCCAACTGGGGATTAGCACTCCAGCTTCGGCTGCTGGCCCCAAACCCCTCCGCCCCAAATCCTTCGCTAACTTCTGCGATTCCCCCGTCCTCCAACAACCACGACCCTCCATCTCCCCCCTCCGACCCAATGTCGGCCTCCAGCATTCCTCACTGCGTCACATGGCCCTCAAGCTCGGCCGGTGCTGCCCCGGGCCGAGAGATTCGAGTACCAGCGTGGTGCCAACATTCCAGCCTGACGGGCGTTTTGTTGGAGGGATTTCCTGTGGGCTTTCATGCCAATGTGGAACAATTACTGCTGCTCAACAATCACTGGCTGTGACAGGTGGACACAGGGCCAGGGGCGTCCCACCAATCATCTGTCTCTTGCTTGGAGGTGCCACTTTGAGCTGTGTGCTCACTGGGAGGCCGTCTATATTTGCATACAGTTTTTACTGAACTTGATTGGGGGGAAGGATACATTTTATCCTTGTTATAAAGTAAGGAGTAAACAAACCTAAGAAACAAGCAGATGAACATGTCTGAAGAACATGGAGTGCCAGGCTATCATAAGTAACGGAAAGGAGGACTCTGCCCTTAGGGGCCTTTCAGGGCCCCCAGAATGTTTTCCTTTTCAACAGAGGTCACTTCTTCTTATCAGTTTGATTGTCTGAAGTCGTGCTGCACTTCGACCACACAAGGGCCATATTAGCCTTAAATTAGATCATGTTTAGCACAGATTAAATCAACCCAGCCCCTCAACGAGGTACAGCTGTGTGTCCGGCTCTATTTTGGCTGGAGTACTTGAGGAGGCTTTGATGAGGACTATGGAATGATTCTATAAATCATTCATCCATGCAATATTTCACACATACGCCTTTGGTCTATCAAAATGACTTAGCCACACTTTTAATCAATGTATTTTTTATTCTTAACCTTGGTGGAATTTTGGGTGCATGTTGGCACGAGAGGTGTTAGAAAGAATGGAAATAGTTCAAAGTTTGTATTGTGCAGGTGTACTCTGAGTTCTGTCACACACACATGTGCACACACTTTCAATCGGCTGGTTTCTATTGAGGTGAAGGTCAGAGTGCAGATGCCACTTAAACAGCTTTAATAGAGGCTGATTAACAGAGGACAAATGGAGGACTGAAGATCATTTGGACTGCCTGAGAAGGGCTAGAAATCCTGCCCTCCACTCATGCATACTCTGTCTCAGCTCTTGTCCCTCTCAACCTCAACATAGTCAGTAAAGTTTTTATTCATTCTGAATTCTGCTCCTTCACTCTTTCAGCTCTTGCATTTGTTACAATTTGTAAAATTAGATTCAAACATCTGCGCCTGAAAACTTGGCAAATGGAATCATTCTTCCTTAACTGCAAGTCAGTGATTTCTGCCGAAGGTAAATAGATTCCGAGAAGAAGAGGGTCGGAAATCTTCTCTGGGCCGTAATTGTGTAAAGTGCCAAGACCTCAATTGCTCTCAGATTCGTCCCTCCCTTGCCAAACAAGACCAGGGTTACTGAGGTATTTTAGTTGTGGCAGCACTGGGACAAGAGAAACTAATTATTTGGGATGACACTTTTAGTCCAGAGCTTAACTGTTGGTTGGAGGGTGTAGCGGAAGGAATTATCTGTCTGCATCATTGCCAGCCAGAGGAGGGAGATGTTTTCGGTCTTTAAGCTAAGACGGGGACATAAGATGGTCCCCACATGAAAGACCCTGTCTGGATTTTTCCTTTAATCACTTCTGGCCCTAGCAGGGAGGAACTATTTTATGTCTGCACTTCTGGAGTCTCAAACTGCATCTTTGTTTGTTTGTTTTCTGCCTTTGTTTTGATAGATGATAGTCAGTTTGCTTGCGGCTGTTTCCAATTCTGCCTGCTCTTCCCATGTGACGTGGCGGACGTGTTCATATGGGAGAGTCTAAACTGGAAAATGACAGACCTGGAGTCTGTCTCTTGATTTTCTGTGATTGCACTGGCACTGATCCCTTTAATGGCCATATCAGGTAATAAAGAGATTCCACATTAGCTGGACTCCACTTGTTTATATTTAGATGTTGGTCTAACTGTGAGCCATAGCTCTTCTGCCACAATCAATTACCACCTTCAGAACTGTGGCTGCTGCTAATAAAAGCTCAATGAGTCAGAAAACACCTTGGTTCAACAAAGACTGACGTGCCAGGGAATCAAACTAGCGTACTTCCTCCTTGTCCACATGCCTGAGCAATGTGTCTGAGCAGCCATATGATTTATGAGCACCTATGCACCGATCTCCCCTGGCCGACCCCGTACAGCCAGGAGGACAAGGTTACTTAACAAATCAAAGTCCTGATAGCTTTCAGTGTAAACACTTAGCATTAGTCTCTGGGACATTGTCTGTTTCAGAGGGATTTGTGTTTTTACACTGGTGTTTTTCTTTCTTTAACTTCTTTCCTCTTTCCACGTGTTCACCTCTCTGAGTCTTTCTCTCGTGGCTCTTTGTGCTCAGCCTCTCTCTCTTTCTCTGAATGCTCTACTGACCTTGCATTTTCCTTGTTTCCCTCGGGTTGCAGCTGGACTGGCAGCACTGGCCTCTGACTTGCCTCCATGGGGCCATGATCATTTCCTGTGCGCCCCTCTGCCCTTTCTCTTGCTGACAGAGACTCTAATCCCCCCGGCTGCAGTCTGCCTGCCTGCTGCCTGCCTGCCTGCCAGTGGGAAACATTACTTTTAAAATCTAAATTACTACCTGATGAACGACATTTTTTCCCCTGCTTTTGTTTTACCAAGAATTAAATAAAAACCTTGCAAAATGGCAAGTGCTTTTGGTTAAAGCTCTGTAAAGTTACATGCAATGCAGTAAATTAGTAAGTAAATAAAATTAACGAGCACCATTTAAATGTTATTGAAATGACAACAGTCTAAATAATAACAGAATTAGCTCCAGCGTCTTGACTTTAAAACATTCGGAAGCTGACATAAAACAGGTGGTTATTAAATGCCCAATAGAAAGTGAGTTAGGATGAAATATTATAGAATACTGATAGTAAGGCTGTTGCTATTGCTAATTATGTTACCACTACAGTTACTATGAGGAGGGAAATATTGTACTTTTTGCCCTCACTAAATTATAATTACTAGTTACTTTGAAAATTAGGATTTTACATACAAACCATATGAGGATGAATATAATGCATTCTTATAGATTATCCAATATTATATAATAGTATATAACTACACAAAAGTTGTTAAAATTAACAAAATAAAAACTAAAATGGTGCTGCATGTTAATGAATCAGTAATGATAATCCAACAATATATTACATATAAAAATATGACGATGAAAGGGATCATTCAACTGTATAATGAGTACTTTTGTTCATAATACAAACGATTTAAATGCAGGACTTGTGCTTATAATGGGCTATTTTCTATTGTGTACTTTTAATAGTCCTTTTTCACTGTAGAAATTCTGATTTGTTGTTACTAATCAGAGGTGTTACTAATAACATTAACATCTCCCATTAAGCCATGACATACTGGGACACTTTTATATAATATAAATACAGTAATTACAGTATACAGTATTGTATTTTGTTACAGGAGAACAGGAGAGTTACAATATATAGTTGAACAGGTGTGCAGTTTAAAATGAGGCGCCATGAAAGCGCGCGTGCTTACTGCCGCCCTGTTTGTAGAGCGCGCTCTGCTCTGTGTCGCGCGCATCTCTGTACCGTGATATCATGTATTATCTCAGGGTTCACTGTTACAGAAAACCCATATCTCATCCGTGAAGTAAAACAGCAGTGCATGTTGCGTTTTATTTAATTATCAGCCCCGTTTAAGATGCAACGTGCAATTTAACCGAAGTTTAAATTCAATTTAACTCAAAGTTAATTCAGTTACTCATTTTAGTCCAAAGTCAACAAGCTAGCTTGCTCACTTACCAGAGATGCTATTTAGGCTGAAGCATCAGAGTTTAGCAGAGGGAAGAGAGAAACAGAAATAGTATTTGTTCCTGGCTTTACATGAGCTATATTTAGCTTTCTTAAAATAGCATAATAACGCTCATGTGCCTCTCATTCCGAAATAAACACCGCTGCTATTAAATAAATAAATAGCTGTACATGAAGCAGCCCTCCCGCCGCTGGTCTGCCAAAAACTGTAGAAATGCATTTGCCATGCGCACGCACAAAACCAGAAGTCGATTAATCAGTAATGCACCAGGTGCAGCCGGAGGTGAGCTGGTTGGTTGATCGAAATAGTGGCTGGTTACAATAAATTACATTTTATATGCATGGGAAAGTAACAATATTCTAACAAAAATTACAACATGCAAGTTTAAAAAAAAATCATATTTAGAATTTAAACATTTGAACTGTGTAGCATAATTCCTTATATACACTTATGCTTGAATCATCAGAAGGCACATATATTCAGATAAATAATGCCGGCAGTTTATAGCACACATTGTTTCTTTCATGTCACTTTTACCCCGTAATATTAAAACAAGTAATAAATGAAGATATTATTAGTGACAGTAATCTGAGCACTGTGGGGGAACCTGTGTTTCCATGCTCATGGAAATAACTCCGCACTTCTGGGAACATAAAACCTCGGTAGATGCCAGAAGCTACACAGCAACAAATGCATATGTAAAGAGGATGCTTGAATCACATCTGTAGTGTCAGTATGTATGTGTGTGAGGGAGAAGGTGTCAGCCAAGGACAGAGTATAGAACTGTAAGCTGTCAGCTGTATTTATATCTTACATATGTGTTGTGAAATAATCTTGACGTCACACATGTGGCTGTTTTGTCTCTCTGTACGTCCTCAATGAAAAGTCTGATAGGGTCTTTGGATATAACGTATATAGTGCTGTGATGCCAGACTGCCCTGCTGCTCCCTGCTGCAGCACTCACAGTTTTATATTTCTTTTTAACAAAATTGTCCATTAAGTTGTGGAGCACAAAAGCCCTCAAAAACAGAGTACTGCAGAAGAAAAAGAGGCCCCTTTCATCACCAATTACAGGCCTGCTTCAGACATGGAATTACTCCACATAACTCTAAAGCCGCTTTATAACTGGAGCATTCTCTAATCTGGCTTGAGATTGTAGGAAAAATGTCTATCTGGTCTTCCTTGTTTGCTGCGTAAAACCTTGAGCACCCATTCTGAATCAATTATTTGTGCAAAATATTTGCAGCCCATTAGCTTATATACTGGGCTAGCTCTGTCTTCCCTGACAGAGTTAACTCTGTGTTAGAACACAGATAACACTAAAAGCTTTGTGTTTTGTTTAAACCTGAACAATTTGTACACCATCATATCATCCTCACCCAGGCTTGGAGCATGGCAAAGTAACAAACAATGCAGTATTTATTACTTTAACAAAATGAATACATACATTTAGAGATTGGTGCCAGCGTTATCCCAAGTATAATTTAAACATGATCGTTATCCGTAACTTGATGGCAACAATATACAATGTGATCACAATAAACAAGATGCCATTTTATCTTTCTGGTGAATATATTTTGTGGGGCTTCAGCTAAGCAGAGTCATGATTGATTAATGTATCCATTATTTTTTAATGTCTTATTTCCAAGTTCTTGCGTCCAAACTGATCGTCTAATAGCTTATTTTGTCTGACCAACACAACAAACACACACAAACAAAAAAAATTTAATTTAATATTGTATATATGTGTGTGTGTATGTGTATATATGTACAACTACAATATACATATTAATAATATATTATTGTAATAATATAATTTCAGCAGTTTTACAGCCAGCTCAGCCAGACAGAGCTGTGACACTGATGTAAAAGAACATCAGATGCTGATTGATCAGTCTAGCTGATCAATACTAAACTTTCAATTAACTTCAACTCAGTGTAAGAAAATATTGAAAAATATCATGTTGTGATATTTTGTTCTGTGATATTGTATAAATTGTTAAAAGTACTGTATCAGTTTTTCTGCTTAAAACCCCAACTGCTAGATAGCAGTGTTGTAAACATGATGTTTGATGTTACAGGACTGTGATGAATTCAAATGCTCTCCCACTGTTGTTGCATTAAAAAAAAGTAGTAAAAATAGTGGTGTGTTCTTTATACTATGAGAGTTTTCCTACAATTAAATGTGAAAGAAATTATAATATATATCGCCTTGCTTACAGTATCACAGTATATGTTGAATTGTAGCCCCTGTATTGTGATATGTATCGTATGACCAGATTCTTGCCAATACACAGCCTACTGCAGACCGCAGTGGGTAAAACGTATCCAGCTGGTGATTGTCACACTAATTTCAGCCCAATGCAAATGTTCAATGAACTGACCTGAACTGAATCACATTCTGGTGAAACTCATATCTCAGTCTGTAGTTAGTAGATGACTGAGTATGTTGTATGTAGCACGTCTGCTCTTTTTCTCTGGTTCTTTTTCTGAACTGGTTCCATTTTTGAAATCAACTCCTCATTGTTCTGCTACTGTAGTCAAAATGTAAATAACTCACAATACTATGAATACTAATGTTCACTGGAGGTTTAAAGTTTCTACATCAGACTTATATAAGTCAGACATTGGACCACGATTGTCTCCCACACTAGTCGTGTTGTCACAAAATCCTGCTGGTATTTTACACGTGTTACGCTCAGATTTAAGGTGAACACTAACAAACTGTTTTATAAGCAAATCCAGAAAATTATTACAACTCAGAGGCACTTGAGCAATGAGCTTTATTTGAAGTGATTATTAAACAAAAAAATCACAAGATTGGAAGATTTTGATTTAAAGCTGGGGTAGGCAGTTTGAACACGCGCCATGCAAAACCTTTCACCTCGCACTCCACTAAACCCCTTCTACCAAAAACACAAGATGGGCGACAGCAGAAGGATTCCACTGCCCTGCGAAACCTCATGCTTTGTAGGACTCATGCTCCACGGCGTGAGCCTCACCAAGACCCCAGGCTTCCACTTCAATTGCCTCAACAACACTCTGCTTCAGCGGTGAGGTGCAAGAAATAGATTTTTGTGCCATATCATTGGACTGAGACACTGACCCTTTAATAACACAGAAAAGGAAATTTGGACGTGCTTTCTGCCAGCAAAAGCCACACGGCTAGTACACTACACACTGTTAATTCCCATTGTTTGTCATCATGCCTCTTTGCCACTAGTCAGTATGAGCACCATAACATCGAACATAATGAGCCAGAATCTCCTTGTGTAGCTGGGACGAGTTCACACGAGTGTTTTGTACTATATGCTGTTGTGGGCAAAGGAGGAATTGGAAATTCAGGAATTTCTACAGGATTTTCCACCGTTGAATCAGGCTTTCACCATCTGAAGGGACAAGCATGTGCATCTGCGTTTGTATAACAGCCAATAGGAACACTGTCTCTCTGAAATGACCTGTGATTGGCCAACGTCTCCCATCAAGGGTTAGATTTTCTAAAGCCTGAAAACCCAAGGCCAAGAGGAGGTCTAGCCTTATCTCCGACCACTTGAATTCTAATATGCTAAAAGGTTATTATGGAACTTTTTCCAAATGACGCCATAAAATATAAAAACAACTGCCTACCCCAGCTTCAACCATGCTCAGATTAGTACAACTAGTGCTTCTGATCTGTGATTTGCAGGCATGCCTTTCTCTGGTTTACTCAGTTAACCTTTAGTGAAAGAGGGCCTGAAACTGCTGATTGGTGCTTTCAGTTAATGTGTTTCTCTGTGCCTGTGGGTTGGGGTCTGCTGCCATCTTGGATTTTCTGATTGTGTTCCTTTGAATGGAAACTGGCCTGAATAATGAGAAGTGGATGTTGAGACACCCCTTACTGACAGACAACCATTCAAAAAGATGTGTTTGTTTGCTTGAAAAATGCAACAATGAAAATTCGGTCATCAACTCAGATAAACATTATTAGCAGTCTCTGATAGCAGCCACAGCTACAGAGTTTCAGTCATGGCTTTGATGTTTCCTATACTGTCATAAACATTTAGACTTCAATTAAAACCATATTTCATTTCTCACACGAGCTGTTTATGAGTCATTACACTCTCGGGCCATGCAATCTTTTACATCTCACCCTCTATTTGTAATGACAGCTAGACACAGCAGAGAAGAAAGATGGATCAAATATTTACTCTTGCCATTGTTCTCTTGGTGGCCTCTCCTCTCTCACATGCTGACGTATCCAATCGATGTAAACAGATGCATCTGAAGAATCATTAACAAACGGCATTTGGCAGTGTCTAAGGCTATTTTGCCTGCATTTAGTCCTTTCTGTCATAATAGGGCATAGAGAGCCTTTCCAAAACAAGTGTCCGTGGTAATCATTTAGATGAGGATATCTTGCAAAGTTTTTTTCACAGCTGATTTAGAGGTTTGACATCCAGAGGATTATTACAGGATAGCGCGCAGTATGAGAGCAAATATTATCAAAATTCATGCTGTCAAATCAAATTCCTCTCAGGTTTTCAAAGTGCTTCCAAAAGGAAGAGGTGCTAATTAGAATGTTCGCGGCATGTTATCTCCCAAACTAAGCAGCTGATAAGGCCATACCCCTGGTATTTGACTATAAACATTAATCTTTTATCTCCATAGCAACAGAAACAAACAAAGTACTACTTTAAAATTACCTCTCAGACTAAGAAGTCACATTTCTCTGTAATCACACACGGCCTCATATAGAGTGATGATAGTGTGTGATTACAAAAAGGAATTATTTGATTTTTAATAGCAGTGCAGCACCTCAGGAAGTTGAAATAACAGTGTTGTTGTCTGGGATTGATAGCAAGTCAAAATACACAGCAGAGGCTTGTTTTACAGTTTTTGACACATTTCATGTATATATCCAGCAATTAATATTCTCTCACTGTATGACCATGAGTTACGGTGAAAATACAATGTTCATAATCTTATTTATTTTTTTAGTTTAAGACTTATTTTCATCATTCACTTGAATGCTTAATGTTTGTACAAAATGTGATCTTTTTAGTAAATACAAATATTCCTATATAATATAAGTATTCCGTGACATTTTATTCAACAAATTCAATGTACTTGATGTACTTACTTCTAATAATGATAAAGAATAAACCTGATTTATATAGCACTTTTCAGAAACAACTTTACAAAGTGCTTCACAGACACAAAAACAGAAAATATACCGTGCAATTACAAATTAAGATGCAGCCAATAATTAAAAACAGATATAAGACAAATGAAAATCTGAAAATAAATAAATAAATGAAAACCAACAACAAGTCTAACTAAAAGCCACTTTATAAATCTGAATTGTTAGAAAAGTTTTAAAAGAGGACACTGAGGTAGCTGGTCGGATTTCCAGTAGAAGATTATTCCAGAGTTGTGGAACTCTTACGGCAAATGCCCTACTACCCTCTGTCGGAAGCCGTGCCCTGGGAACGGAGAGCAACAGCTGCTCTGCAGATCTGAGAGAACGGAGGAGTATAAAAAGCACAAGTACGGATTAAATGATTAGTTGATTAATCAGTTTCCAGCAAATGGATACCCCACGATTTTGGTATTTGATTCATCCTTTAAGTATTTCAAGCAAAAATAAAAAATAAAAACTGTGAACATTTGCTGTTATTTTTTCTGGTCTTCTATTATAATAAACTAAATATTGGTTTGGAACCATTAGTAAGAAAAACACAAATGTGATTATGTTTGTTTGGGCTGTGGACGGGCATTTTTACAATTTTCTAAAAATTTTTGGAACAAATAACTAACCAGTTAATTGAGATAAATAGGTAGATAAATTCATCATGACAATTATCGCTAGTTGTGGCCCTAAAGCCCTTAGAGTGCTAAATAAATGATATTCATATGGCAAACACAAGCACAAGAAAATAAACAAGAACCAAAATAACAACCATGATAATAATAATGAAGACAATAAACTGAGGAAGAAATGTGAAAAGTAAATATCCCCAGTGACTGCAGTGTTTGTCTTTCTGTGCCTGTGATCACTGAAATATCTTCAGTCTTTAATGACTATCACTCAGCTGTGCTTTAATAAACCCAGAGCTCTGTGAGAAGCCTAATAAATCTGCACGCTCTCACTCCGGTCTCCACTAACAAAGAGTGCGAGGAGAAAGCAGCCACGGGGTATTTAGTTTCTCCTGAAACCCCAAACTGGAGCATTGATGAGGACCTGAGATGTAGCGCTCACTTGGGATCAAAGAGATTTTATTGGAGTTTATCCCTGCAGGGAGTTTCTGGCCTTTACATAGGCTGAGCTGCCTGAGCTGTCCCTGTTGCACCCTGTTGTGGTGGGATTACGGGGTGAAGGCCCATCTGCTCTAATGGAGAGAGCTGTGGAGGTCAGGTAGGCCCAGGCTGATGGCCCCTGCCCCCCAAGACATTCCTCTGCAGCACATGATGCAATCTGGCCTAGAAGACACTCTACTTTACAGTATTATTATCACTATAACAACTTTTTTTGTTTTGTTTTTATAGCTGAAATACTGATTCAACCTATATCCCTGTGCATGAAACCTTTTACATTTGCTCTGTTAAACATGCCTGGACAGTCTTCCCTGGGAAAAGTCCTGTGGTTCACAGGAAGTGATGTGTTTTTACTTTTCCAGTAACAGCTGCAACAGTGGTTTCTTTGTAATAAATATGAGAGGAAATGTGTAGTTAGCATGAGCAGAAATAGCCACGCCTGAAAGGACAAAGAAAAGAGCAACACCTGCAGAAAAAACTAAGATATCATTTGGTGACTTTCAATCGGTGGCGAGTGTCCATACATATCATTCATATAATATCATTCAGCCAGTGTGCGGCGTCTCACCTGATGTTACAAATTTATTCTTATAAGTCAGATGAGGTGTGTTTTCATAGTGAAATATTTTTCCTGTGCAGCTTTTAAACCTCGCTAATTTGATTTCACTTTTGTGTCAAAGCCTTCTCATGACTTTCCATCTGTTATATGACTTATTAACAGAGAACTGCTCCTTGTGAGCCAGAACACCCAGAACTGACATTTAGGGATGATTTGTTTAGCTTGCTCTGATCAGAAGAAAGGGTCACATGCCGGCGATCCTTCAATCACCAAACAAAGATGCACTGAAACTGTAAGCATCTGCCACAGGACTGAATCCAGCAGGTGTTTAACTACGTCGGACAGCAAGCTCAAACATTTCAGGGATCTCTAATCTTCTATTGTTCTTCGTGTGTGTGTGTGTGTGTGTGTGTGTGTGTGCGTGCGTGTGCCTGTGTGTGTGTATCTTTTTTTCTCTTGAACACAGTCCAAAGCTGTGAGCTAGCCAAACTGGCAAGTCAAAATTCACCCGATCCAACTTGGCCCCAGCCTGTGTGTCTGTGTTTCTAAGCTTCAGCTCAGCTCTGCTATCTGCACCGGATTAGATCTATCCCTTTTACTTTGTCTTCTTGCTCTCCTTTTATTTCTCTCTCTCTCTCTCTCTCTCTCTGTCTATCTCTCTAATGTTGTATAAGGTGTACTGAGAGTCTGGGAAAACCGAGGAGGAGGCATTGCTGGTCAGGAGAGACCACTAGAATGTAGCTTACATAAACTGTGGGAGTTTTTACAAAGAGCTTTACTGGTCCCTTGTGAAGGAATATGAAGGAACATCAACCAATATAAACTCAAATCATAAAAACCCAACATGGTTACGTATGAGTAAGTGGTTTCCCATGATTGCAAAATCAAAAATGTGTGAGTTCCGCTTGCCTGCTTGCCTGACCCACCATGGTGGACATTCCCTCAGTCTCCAAGTGTGACTCTTCCCCGGAGCTGTTGTGACTTGATCCTTCTGATAGGCGAGGCAGGAGGTCGTTGTGCTGTTGTGGTGTGTCTTGTGTGCTATCCAGTGTCTCTGTGGGGGAGCTGCTGCCGTCAGAGTGTTCAGATCCGCTGCCCGAGGCTCGGTGTGCCGCTAAACAGTGCAGAGACACAAGCACTCAGTGTTTTGGAAGCAAATTTACGGGTCCTAATTGTATGCTCCAAATCATGTGCCATAAATCACATTCCAGGTAGAATGATGGTGCGTGATACAGCAGTCTGACAGAGCATATAAGGCTGTGAGAGGACTCCAGTCTGATGGCCTGTGAACATTCGTGTAATGGTGGAGTGTGTGTTTTTTTCTCTGTTTATTTTTCAGAGCAATTCTGCATTATAATTTCATCATGTTATTGCCATGTTGCCACAGCGTTGATGGAGGAATAGGTTTTTTCTGTGAATTAAAAAGCTGGCTGCATACCGAGCTGAAACTAGAGACTAGAGTATTACATACCTCTGTCAAAGATGCACTCGAAATGTAAAGTAATAAAAGAATATGTCAGATTTTTAAATCTGGGTCCATCAGCGTAAAAAATATACACTGTTAACTATACACTGCAAGTATCTGCAGAAGTTTGTGACAAACTGAGTGGACCTATAGCTTTGGGTTAGGGTTATGGGCAATGTTATGTGGATGTCCAATCTCTGTTGAATGTATATGTAGTTAATTGAAGCAATAAATTCCTCAGCGCGTGCTATATTTACAGAGAAATAGTTAAATCTTGCTATGTGTGAAAAAGAAATGGTCAAACTGTAGGAATTCATTTGTTTGGCAATGTGGTGTAACTTTGATCAGCACCCAGCAGCTAACTAAGCTTGCTCAGTGGGTGTGGGTGTCAGAAGCTTGTGCGCAATGCATCCTGTTACATGTAGGCACTGCAAGCTGAAGAACTCAGGTTTCTCAGTCAATATAGCATGCACTGATGAATTTATTGCTTCAATTGACTACATTTACCATCAAGACTGAATGAACTTCCACATAAAACATGGCAAATGTTCCCTTTAATAAAGCATTAAACAAGACTAAGAGTCTACAGACATGCTAGCAGCTCTGTGAGGTTGTACGTAGGAACAGTGGTGATTTGAGCTAAATGCTATGTGCAAATTTCATTGAAAGCTCAGGCACAAACAGAAAGCAGCAACAAAACTTTTTTTTGCACTTATATCTTTGTAATGAGTTCTTTTGGGTTCTGAGTGCAATGAGTGTATTATGAACAAGTGGTTTCCTGCGGGAAAAATCTCATGTGCATTTCTTGGAAACCAGTTTCTACTCTAATCTGTCTGTTTTTAATTAAATTAGAATTCGTATATCTTACGCCTTTTGATATATTTTGCCCAAGGGGACAGTACATGTTACATAGTAAAGAATGTGTCTGTTATTTTTCATGTCAGTCCTGAATGTTGATGTTAGAAAGAGCAAAATGATTCACCTAAAGTTTTTTAACAAAATTCAAAGCTGACTTTTCCCGTCTACTGTGGCAATCACCTAATATCCTGGAGGAATGGTGCCACTTCATCAAACTGTGGTATTTCCTCTCCGGTTCGTCAAAGTAAAAAAAAAAATTGTTTTCTTGCGGCCCTCTTTTTTCTCTGTAAAAATCAGAAAATGTTTACTTTGTTCCAGAGAAGAAAGCTGCGAAACGAGAGATGTATGTCAAGTCCTGAGTGAGTGCCCTTCAACATGAATAGGAGACTCCTTGTGCCTGGACGCACTGTGACGAGGTGCCTAATGAAGACCTTTGGCCATTGCAGGACTTTGGTTTCAGGTCAGGCCGTGGACACATGCTGCCAGGAGCTGAATAGCACCCCGCCCTCCTCTAGAGACATAAGGTCAGAGGGCAGCTACATCAATACAGACTCCTGACCTCCCTCCTTGACCCCTGGAGCACCTCATGTCTTCTCTGTACCTTGGCCATCAGAGCCATGAGACTCAGCCCTGGTGAAATGGAGGTGTCATTTACAGAAAGATAGAGAGATGACCAGAGAGCCAGGCAGTCAGACATCTTCCTTGGTTTGCAGCTTTGTTTCTCCTCAGCAGCTGTGACCCTCAGCAGGGCTGGCCTGGCTTAGGCTGATTCTTTCTTTGAAGCCTCAGGGGACCAGGCTGTAAGTTTGACTTTATTGCAGGGAAATGGATGGGTCAGGTACCTGCTGTGGCCTGTCGTTAGCCTGAAAGACAGTCTTATCAGCTTAGAGTCAATCTGGGCTCTCAGCTACTGTGGATTACATTTGCAGCCACTCCTGCCTGCCGCTGTGCCCCTGCTGCAGCAAAACGTCCCCTGCTGTTGGCAGTCACAGTGTAAAGAAGCGTCTTCACAATGGATCCCAATGGAGCAAAGTGAGAGAGCTGCATGGGATTATCTAGTCCCATTCAGGAGTTGTTTGTAAACTCTCAACGAGACATGCCTCCCTTAAGTGTTATTCATCCCCGTTCTTTACTGCGACTTTACAGGAAACAGATTACAGCAGTAATTGTGGCTTTGATTTGATGCTCTGTGAAAGTGGGCAAAGCAAAGCACTCTAACTGCTTTTCATCGCATGCTTTGAAGATGACTTATACGGAGACACAAATCTGTAGCACATATTGTTGGAAATCTGATCCACTGTGACTCATGCACAGTCGTCACAAAGAGCTTGCTAACAAGCCTGCCCTGTATCCTCTAACTGTAAATTCTAACTTTATGAAGAGCTACATCTCCGTTTCTAAACAGAAAGGGTTAAAATAGATCATACCAATAAAAAAAATGTGGTAAAATGAATGAAATGAAAAAGCAAAAGTAGAAAACAGAATAAAACAATAAAGGCAACAAAAACAAAACAAGAATCCTCAATGATGTCAGTAAGCATAGTGGATTAACTTATTTTTGGAGTGTTGTTGATGGACTCTATTGTCCCACAATGCAATGCAGGCTTCTCACAGCTGGAAAACATTTAAACACACTGTGGACAATGGTGAGACAGCTCCAGGAACAGGAACAGGAAACAAAGACATATTATAATTTGCATTGTGCTTTCTCTTTGCAATGTTTCCAAATTAAAAATGTCAGTAGCATTCCAAAGTTGTAGCCACTCCTCTTGCTTCACTTCCAGTTCATCCTGTTCAACAGTAAATGTTATATTCTTATACAAAGATTATACTATGAACATTAGCACATACATACACAAAAGTATTAATAGAAAGTGTGCTCTGGAGTTTCACCCAAAATGGCCACCAGCACATGGTGAACATGCAACTTCTCTGTGGCCTTGATTCTGACAATTCTGCTGTTCTCACACAAATTCTTTGTTTCTGACATCTTCTTTCAGGCCTGAAAAAACTAAAACAGAATCTGTTAATAATTTACAGAGTGAAAAAAGACACAACTAATGACAATAAACCACTATCCTAAGAACTCTAAATCACAGATGCGTGAAACTGTGGTGCCTGCTCTTTGAAGGAGGACAGAGCATCCAATTTCAAACATTTTTGTCTTTGTAGACATTGAACAGCTCCAAAACTCCCATTTGGTGTCAATGTTCAACCCATTCCCACGGAACAAAGACAAATTGAACAGACACAATAGTAAACGTGTTGGACTTCATCCATTCTGGTTCATTTTTCCTGGCTAAACATTTCACATGCTCCTTACAACACAATGTCAGCTATCTCTGGTGTGACCTTCTGTTGTACAACTGACCTGCAGCTCAAACCAATAGAAGACAACAGATTCTTCTCAACAGTTGTTCCTGTTTATTTGGAGGGATTTTGTCTGTTTTCCATTTTCCTTCTCTTTTTCCATGTGCCGTTGTAAGAGGTCTAATTTTCATATATAATGCTGAGTAGCTCTCCTCTGACTAACGTAATAACTGGGTAAACACAGCCTGTCAGAGTGACCGGTGTTGAGCTGTTGGCTAATAGCCACCAGAGCGAAGCTACTGTGTTTCCTGTCTGCTCGTCATCCTTTCCTCACAACTATTCGTCTGACCAGCCAAGCTGCTGACATCCAGAACTTTATGCAAAAGAAAGAATGAACAATAGAAAAAAAATCACAGAAAGAAAACAGGCTGTAAATAATGCAATGACACATAGTTATTGAATCACTAAGACGAAAATCTCAAGCTTTGTTTTTAGAATGTGTTCTGAGGCTTAAACGCCTGTGAGGTGTCTCGTTACGGTTATTAAAACAGGCATCTTCTGAGAATGTTTTATTAGATTTTGAGGAATGGCGATCCATGAATGAAATTTATAGCTCTACCACACAGAATGAAAACAATTCCTGAATCTTGTACTCATTTACTTGCAATTATGCTGCCAGCTCGACTCGCATTTGTCCCAAATGCATGCACGAGCTGTCAGCATGCTGATGGATAGCTGTTTAAACGAGATCTTCCATAATTAGTGCAATCCAACCCACAAAAGAATTGCTGTGAAACACACTTCACACTCTGCTGAAACCCAATAATCTCATTTGGTTGCAGTTTGCATGCTATAAACAGCTGTCAATCAATTGTGCAACAAAAGGCATTTGAGGTAGTCTGTTCTAAACATTTTCAGCTCATCTCACACTGAAAATAAACAGAAAAATAGTCATCCAAGTGCTGATTGTTTGACTTCACAGGAATGTGCACATCATTTTAGCTAATTTGTGGTTCAGGCTGCCTCAAACAATCTACAGTTTCCTATCACAGACTAATTACTCTCACCTCTAGTTGTGGGAACAGATCAAAGACAGAAGTAAGGATCAACGGATCACTGAGGAAACTACCTAAGCAATGTAATAAAGCGAGTTATCATAACAAAGAGAAGCCATTTCTCTCTCTTTTAAGCAAGCGGCTGGTTTTTGCAGTGTTTAAGATAACTGTAAATGACACTGCAAAACACATCCATTCATTCAAATTCAGCCAGTAGGCTGACAGAATGTCCTGCTTTTAAAGAATGAATGTCCATCATTTGAAAATACAAGACAGATCTAAGTATGAATATCAAGAAAATGACTGGCAGTAATAATGTAAATAAAATAATGTTGCAGGACTCTACTTACTGTCTGAGTTTCTGCTGAGATTTTTGCTGCTTAATACTTCAACTACATTTCATTTGATAAATAATATTTTTTGCTCTACATTTATCTGACAGTTATAATAAATGTGGTTCATATAGAGCCATCAGTAATTAGGCTTAGAGAGTAACGGATTACGGAAAGTGAAATTACAGTGACATTTAGTAAAAATGGGGATTATTTAGCAGATTACAATTTTAAAATATATCAGTTTTTCTGCATTCACTGTGCAGGTATCTCATGTTCGATCCTAAAAATCTTTTTTCCCCCATGATCTCTGCTTTCTTTATAAAGGTCACATTACTTTTCAGTACATGCAGGACTTGCTTATAACAGAGTATTGTGTTGTGGTATTACTACCTTTACCTAAGTGGCTATAATCAATATTTTTTGTTATCAATCTGCAGCTCCCCTCTGCTTTACAGAGCATCAGCAGTCAGTAGTAGTTTAGCTTAATGTCAGAATCACTTTTATTAGCCAGGTACACATACAAGGAATTTGACTCTAGTGTCACTCAGATGTATCTTCACGTATATACACAGAAACAGGCATACATACAGCAAAAAGGAAACAAGAACAACAAGCTATGTACAGATACAATATATGTATATATAAACAGTAAACAGTAAAACTTAAGTGCAGAGTGCAAAGGATGGACAAAACGTTTTTATGTGACTTTATATACATGAGGTAGGTGGATTTGACAGTATATACAGGGTACATGGCATTTGTAGATTTGGGATGAGTGATGATATTTACATGGTTTTTGAAACAACTGTATTTAAACAATGAGAATAAATAGCTTACAGATACAGATGTTTGAGTGACAGGGTTATTGCACAGAGACACAGTGTGTCTGGAGTTAACTGTTCTTCAGAATGGTGGCCTGTGGGTAGAAACTGTTCTTGTGTCTCTTTGATTTTGTGTACAGTTCTCTGTAGCGCCTACCAGAGGGGAGGAGTTTGAACAGGTTGTGTCCAGGGCGAGATGGATCTGCAGTGTTGTTTCCTGTTTCCCCGTCTTCTGATTCTGGACATGTGTATGTCCTAAATGGATCAGCTGTCCAATCTGTAATTTATTTATTTTTTGTCACCCTCACAGTGCTCATAGCATTGTTTTCTGCCACAGCAGGCAGCTATTTTCAGTGAAAAAGACTAACTGACGAACAAATTAGAGCATTTGGCAGGAGTTGGTAAAGACCAAAAACAGAGCTAAAAGAGAGGGAATTTTTTATTTACATTCACTAGCCATCAACTTGTTTACACTGCCCCCAAGTGGCCCAAAAAAATTAAATATTGCAGGTTTAAAGGGGAACTTGGCAAC
>NW_023339763.1:21575209-21580284 GCF_004916995.1 Morone saxatilis | reverse complement strand
GGGGGAGCTCGTTGAGAAAACATGCGATGACAAAAATGACAACCAGCGAAGAAATGGCTAGAGTTGCCAAGTTCCCCTTTAAGTAAAAGAGGTGAGTATTTTTTTCACCACTTGTTGTGCACAAGAGTGATAAGTATAGCAGATCCCAAGTTCTGATAATTGAATACTTATATTACTTATATTTGTACTTTAATTATTCTTAAATGTTTTTTTTTGTCTTTTCCTTAAATTGCTGTGAGGAAAGGACATAAAAGTAAAATTTTACTTCTAATGACTTGACCTGACCTGTATTACAAGTTATGTTGTAGCTCTCTATTCATTTTACCTGAAGACAGAGAGCTGTTTTACTTTATTTTAGCAACCTGCGTAGTGAATTCAGCTATCAGTGAGCAAGATGGCACAAGGATGACATTGTGCAGGTGTTTCATCTTCTCTCCTCCCAAGTATGAATCATCCCACCGCACACATATGCAACCAGACGGATGACTGACCTGTGCAGCCTCCACTAAATGCTCCCACTGTCCTGCTCTGGAAGGACTGAGGCAGTGTGGCTGAAGACTAAAATAAAAGTCAACTCTTTCTCCCCTAACCGCCGGCGAAACCACAGGCCTTTTTGCATGCTGTATAAATGTTTTGACACGCGGAGGCCAACAGGCTTTCTCCTCTCATGCTTATTAAAATTGTAATAGTCCGTCACTAAATATGTATAACGATGAGCACCTTGAGGCGAAAAGGATGGAATTATTTGTTTGTTTGACTCCTAGTGCTGAATGTGCAGCGGAAAGCCCTGTCACAGCTCGGGCGCTATTGAAATGGAGGTTGAGGATTCAAAATATACTGACCTCATATTTGACTTGTGCTGACCATAAGCAGGCATACAAATCATGGCCTGAACTAAGTCAACAAACGGATATCTGGGTTTATTTGGTCTCACTGTGCAGTGCACTCGGAGCTGATACCTTTATTGCTTTATGGATATATCGACCTCACACTCATCACTACTTCTTTTAGAGAACGACTGACAGCTAGTATGGAGAAAGCTGAGATGGATGTAATCAGGAGGTGATTTGTATGGGTGAAATGTTGCCTGAACTCAGATATGCTTTGGCCCCTGGGTGCCCTGAGGGCATGTTGGCTCTTTGATGTCCCACATGCCTTCTGTTTGCCTTGGTGGGTGGGAAAAACAAAACCAGAGCAGGCCCAGGGGTGGTTTGGAGCAACAACACTAAGACGTTGTTAGTGTTCAAATTTCATGGGTGCTTTTTAGCAGTTATTTTTTGAAGCATACCTTTAAAATCACAAGATTCTGTATGATCACACTGGCTGCCACAAATTCCAGCTAAAAATTCAAAACAAGTCAGTCCTTCATTAATGTATAATAACCCATAAATGGTGTGGTTTGATATATTTGAACTGAGAGAGCTGCACTCTGGTGACCTTTTAAATACAGCCTTATTAAGACTGAAGTAACTGAGGTTGTGAATTCAGTAAAAAGTTCAGCATGTGAGCACCTTGAAAGCCGAATGCTTACAGCACATGTTGATTACAGCCAGTGACCTTTGCGTATCGTACCCCTCTCTCTCCACATTTCCTGTCAGCTTCTTCACCTGTCACTATCACATAAAGACAAATAATGCCCCCCCTCAAAAAAGTTTACTATAAAAATATGATAATATTAAATAATATGTCTCGATTCTCTGCTGTAAGTTGTTTTATTTCAGTGCAAGAGTGAAGAAAATCACAGGTTCAAACCCAGGGTAAGACGTTTATTTTGTCTTGCGTCTCTCTTACTTGACATTCTTCAATGATTAGAGTCTAAGCAGGAATCATCAAAACAGAAAGCCTTTCACTGTAGTAACATCCTTATAATCCAAATTTCTTAAAGTTCACCACGTACCCTCCAGTCCCCCCAAAAACCCTGCCTGTTTTTCTGGTTAAAATCTGTCTGTCAGTCGATGGTTATTTATGGCGCCGCTGACCTGTGTGCTGGATAATTAATAATAGTCTGATTCATCCCCGTCCAAACGTACATGGTCTGCTCTGAAGGAGGACACAGCATAGCTCAGCCCAGAAAATCCCCTGTGATTTAAAGCTCCCTTACTCCGAGTGCAGCCTGCAGCTCTGTGTGGACAGAAGCAGCAGCAACACAGCTGCCCACAGAGCTCCCCCTGGAATAATTACCCCATCACATTTCTGTCTAAAGGGAGATATGTGACATTTTTCTGCCGTTATTTGTGATAATGGAAAAAAGGTTGTAGGTGTAGAGGTAATGTTTTTGATGCAGTCATATTGTGTTGCCATATTTGGACCAATACTTTGGTATACTCACTGTTTAATCCATTTGTAAATCAACGTTTCTTTTAGATTTTACTCTCAAGTTGGAAAGGCCTCCAATTAATGGACAAAAGATAAAACTCTCTCTCTCTCTGAAATGACAACTGGTGAGATGATTTTACGTAATTTAGTGCAATTGTTCTCATCTGGTCTCACCTTGGGATGTTCATTATGTCGCAATCCACTTTTATAGAATTCAAACCATGCAAATTTTTTTCTGATAGGGTAGTAAACATATGCAGTGTCATCATCACTTTTTTAAACTTTAAATATGCACATATTTTCATCCCTGAATTCAGGGAGGGGGCATTACATCCCAATGCCTTACATATTTCTACACATCGACACATAAACAGACACTGCCAAGACTGACTCCATCTTTTAACATTGATAATACACAGTATAAACATCCCAACCGTGTGCTGCTGATTCTTATGGATATTAATAAAATGTATGTCATAACCTAAATAAAGCCTATAAAACGGGCTGTTTTTACGTGGAAGCTCGTCTGTCAAAAATAAAGACATCAGATAGCTAAACATTTAAAAAAGATTTTCCTTTTTCTTTTTTGACCACACACTTTGAGACCCATTCAGAACAACTCCAAAGCCCACCCGCCAGTTGAGAGGGCATGATTTAGTGGCTAGCGGCAGGTGACTCACTTAGCCTCAGCCTATTCAATGGTGACAGGAATCCTTTCATACCTGGCATTAATCCACCGCAGTGACTTTTAGCACCCTGCACCTTCACCTCTTATCACAACAGGGAAAATAGTCCCTGCTAGTTCGCTACAGCAAGCTGTCTGATTTATCTACTGCAGAAAATATCAGACAAAGCCACATATATTATTCAGGAATAAAGAAATAGTTTGAATAGTATTCACTTATTTCCATGTAGCCTATTCAGTCAAATGAGCCGACACATTCCATACTATGAGCAAAAACCATCCCCATGACAGTTATCCTCTTCCACTTTTTTTTTATGATTTTCTGATGCATTTTATGCTTTTATTGTGACAGTAAGGCGATGACAGGAAATGAGGGGAGAGAAAGATGGGGAATGACATGCAGCAAAGGTTCCCAGCCAGATGCAAACCAGGGATGTTGCGGTTCATTGTCTTAATCCCTCAGCCTCCCTCTGTTTTTCCATGGTTCTTTCGGGACTGCTCAGTTTATTTCTCTTTCTGACTGCCGTGACGAGGAGATCAAGAAGGAGTCTGATGCCACTCTTAAATGTCTGCAGAGGATATTAAATAACTGAGGGGACATAAGGACAGATTTCACTGCCGTCTTGAAAAAGACCCAAACCGCCTCTCTCTATCCAGAAGTCACTAGGGGGTGAAAGAGGGACACCGCACCCCTCTTTGACTACACCATGGTAGCTCTGGTTTATATCTCAGCCACTACTGCAGGTCACATCCAGACATGACCTCTTCTCTTTCCTGTTGCTAGTCCCCCAAACGCTATGTCAGGCGTTAGGTGATACCTCTTTCTGTTGAAGAGGAAAATACAAATGGAAGTAAAAAAAACCTTGGAGAACAGCTTCAGAGGGACCATATTAAAAAGCTGAGATGCTAAAGAGTGGAAAATGTCTGGCTCTGAGGTAGACTAGAGGTGAACCATTTTTACAGATTGTTAAAGTTTTCCTCCCCACAATCGTTTATTTTTTTTCTTTAGAGTGGTGCTCTCATGTATCTTAGGTATTGGGACTAATAATGCTGCAGGGTGTATATAATTCACAAAAAGGGTGTTGGGGGATGATTGTGTAGTCACTAAACCTCGTGTATTCACTAAACCTTGCTGTTTTCTTAAAAGATTTAAACCTGTTCCTGATCATTTCTACCTTTATTTATCCAGGTTGGTCTTTTCAGCACACATGCTGCGTTTTCAGCTCTGCACAGCTTCACTCTCATCCAGCTGCACATGTTCACACTTGGGAGCTGCCCAGCAGTACTGGAGCAGTTGGGGTAAATGCCTTGCTGATGAGCACTATGTTCAGTACTTGCTGTGGAAGGAAAGAGCTCCCCGCACTGGCTTACAAAGACATTTTAGTGCCTTGAAGTAGAGACCCTCCTGTCAAAAACCCACTTGTCAAACCCTAAATTAATACATCCATAGGAGTTAATCTTTTCAATAAAAATGGCCATAATCTATCACAAAATGTGAGTTCCCACCATAAAATCAAATATTTTGAAATTAATATCTTTATAACACCCTTAAACTGACTGCAGCTCCAAAAACGCATATGGTACCAATAGTTATCATTTTTCCAGTTCCAACTCCAATCTGAGTTGGCTGCATTTCTAAGTAAGGAAAAGAGGCCAGAAATGTTCCTAAAATATTCAAAAGGTTTCCAAGACATTCAGCGTTCATGATCTCTTGGAATTACAATGCAAATCTGACGCTGACCCAGCCTAATACTCAAACTGAATGGACATTTTTCGAATTGTTTGACATATATTGAGAAGTGGGTGGCAAGTTAGAGGTCTGGAACCAAGGCTAATAACACTGATCCAAACCAACCCTTTCATTGAACTCATAGAATGTACTCAGTACACGAAAGAAGTTTGAGTTTATCGCTCTCTGGTGAAATTACAGCAATACATCTAATTCCACCATACAACCCATTCTACCTGTATTTGCACATCCATTTGCACTGTTTACTTCCACTTGCACTCCACTCCATTTGCACTGTTTACTGTAGCTACTGTTAATTTTTATATATTATATATATATATATAT
>NW_023339763.1:21573556-21575109 GCF_004916995.1 Morone saxatilis | reverse complement strand
ATCTGCTATCTGAGCTCTTTAGCTCTCCCAGGTGGTGCCATACAGCCGAATGTATCTGCCTGCTAACACTATCCCAGCCAGACGTCGGTGCCTCTGACTGTAATCCATACGGCTGAGGATGAAACCGTGGGACATAAACAGTGAAGCCACCTATGAGGTGTGTGTGGCCTGGCTTGCTTTCACACCCCACCCAGTCGTCAGTGGTGGCTAAACCGGGAAGGTGACCATGAACTAATAACAGCATTCACCCTCATACAAACATACATGCACACACGCATCCCAGGTGGGTCACAGCTGCTGAATGAACTGCTCCACATTTGCTCTAAAAATACCAGCGTTGACACAGGGAGATAAACAAAAAAGCAAATTAATGAAGCCCCTTCTGTCTTGATTTAGTGCTGCCAATCCCACTGGAGTTTTCACATCCTGTGAGTTTTCATTCAGAGAATATCTCACATTCTTTTTTTCTTCCTTTTTTTCCCTAAACATTATGAGCTGAGTTGCTCCCGCTGTGAGCAATGAGATGAGGCCCTCCAGGCCTATGGCACCCCTCGCTCATTGCTCATATAGTGGAGGAACACCATCCATGCAGCGTCCTGGGGAGCCCGCACTGGTTTTATGAACATCGGGAATGAGAGATTGTATGAGCATAAGATGGGGGAGGTGGAATTAATGGTTTTTCAGCCATACCTTGAGAACAGCAGGATTTTCCACTGTGGGAACGCATGGTGGGCTTAGCTGTAATACAGTGTAATGAGATCTGAGAAGGACCCTTGAGTGTGAAGGGGCTGTCCACACTGCAGGCTGCCTTTATGGGCTGCTAGAAAGATGAGAGCAGGCTGGCACCGCAGGTCAACAAGTGGAAGGCATGTGTGGGCGAGTGGATGTATGTGTGTGTCCACCTACAGCCAGTGTGTGGGAGGGCGGAACATCCCATCCTTAATTAAAACAGTATCACCTCCTTTTTGGTTACAGGTGGGAAAATGTTGCACCTTTATTTCTTTCCGCTCTGTTGTGAACACCAATAAAGCAGCCTTTAACTTGTATGTGCCACACACAAGCACAAAGTCATGCAAATAATGTATACACATATGCATGCCCACACACACACAAATACAAACAGCCAACAGCAGTGTTCCTTGATCAGAATCGCTACTACATGCTGGGGGGTATTTACTTGGTTATGGAGAGAGTTGGAACACACACATAAACACACACCCACTCACAAGGACATTAAAGCCTGGAGCTCAGTGATAATTAGAGGTCACTCCAGTGACAGCTGGCACAGGGCATACCACAGGGCTGCAGCTAGAGGAGGGTGATCAAACATGAGGCAGGCATTCCCCTCTGAATGTGGAGAATGCTGAGAAACTAAGTAAGCACCTCGCACCATAACGAATGGCTTTCTAAACAGGATCTTCAGTGTAACAAGTGTGGTATGCTGTAAAATCTCTTGTCAATAAGCAACTTCATTTGCTCTCTGGCTTGAAATGGAATGGTGGGTGGAGATGAAACTGCCTGGATGGCTATCGGCCAGTGTATTATAGCATCCA
>NW_023339763.1:21572947-21573543 GCF_004916995.1 Morone saxatilis | reverse complement strand
TCTGGGTGTATTTGAACATTGGGAAGCGTTAAGACTTCAGTTTGTGGGATGTTCAGGTTCAAACGTAGGAAGTGTGCCCGATTATTTAAAGCTGGTCCCAATCCATGAAGTGTATAAACATTAATCACATCTGCTCTGTAAGCTGGAGCAACAGTTTTTGCAACCAATTAAAGGGAAAATAAATTTCTCTCACAGACAAACAATGGCTTTCTAAGTGGAGTGTCAAAGCCTGTAAAGTGTAGATGCCTTTTCAACAGGTCATCCATTGGCACTACATTTTATAGTCTTCTTCCTGTTCCAGATTTTCACAGCCAATTCCTGTCTACTTCATTACACCTCCATTGTGCTCCCTTGTATTTAGTCCTTTCAGTGAGAAAGAACAACTGACATGTCCAAGGCCTGCCCAGTATTTCTGTTGCATGCTGAGATTTTCATAGATAATTTTAAGAGAGCAAAAGAATTGTTCCCCAAAGAATATCCTATCTATCAGCCTGAAAGAAACTCGCAATGCAAATCAAACCATCAAAATACAATATTGAACACTTGACTTATAGCAAATAAGCAAATAATAAGTTGGCCACTTGGGGGCAGCAGAA
>NW_023339763.1:21572660-21572798 GCF_004916995.1 Morone saxatilis | reverse complement strand
TGCTCCGCTGTGTTCACTAGCTAGCTAACTTTGTTGTTTGGTGCATGGCAATGCAGCATATACTTTTTATACATTCATGTCAAACATTGTTTAGACGTTTTTTGCTTTTGGTAGAGAAGAATGGTAAATGGTAAATGG
>NW_023339763.1:21569893-21572560 GCF_004916995.1 Morone saxatilis | reverse complement strand
ATTGGGGGACGACCCGCTCTGAGCCACAGCCACCCAATTACTATATAACCAATACCTTAAACAGTATGTGTATGTGTGTGCACTACAAACTCAAAGTGCTACAGTATGTAATGTGGAATTAATAAGAAAAATAAAAAAAACAAGCACAGAATGAATATTAGTAATTTTTTCAATCAACTGTGCCAATTTTTTTTCATCATGATCAAAACTTTGTCATACTTCCAATGACGTCAAGCTGTCAGTAACTCTGCAGACAAGAGGAAAGCTTCTAGCTCAGGTTTCACACTGACTCATCCATCAGCTGAGCTAACTTATTTGTTGTTTGTGTGTTGAATGGGGCTTGGCACGGGTGGGGGAGCGGAGCGAATAGGTGGTATGCGGATTCCTGAGCAGGCAGCTGGGCAAGTGGGAGCAGCCTAACAGTGCTGGTACAGATGAGATGGATGAGATAGAGGCTGGAGTTAAACAGAGGAGGGATGAGGGTGGGGCAGGGTGGAGGGTCTGCTTTAAAAGCCCCTGAGGGCCACTGCATTGATCTAAAGATGTCTCCTTCAAAGTCTGCATATCCCCTATCTGACTAATATTGACTTTGCCAGATTTATATCTCTGTCTTCTGATGTTTTGTGGCCTTAGCAATGTCAACTTTGACCCCTATTTCCCGCCACTTCTTATTGAAGGCATATGTGGCTACATTATCAGAATTGATAGTCCTTCCTCAGAGGAAACAATGCAGCTGCTTTGCCAGTTCAAATCTAACTGAATTAGCATGAAGACGCATGACTTTGTTCAAGATGGCCTTCAAATGGGCTGAACTTTTACCTGTGTTTAGTGTAGCCACGATATGAATCACATCTGGAAAAACATCAGACACTGTTGAAGTCTCATTAGTTACTAGGGGGTTTCCTGGTGGAGTGGATGGATAAATCATTACATAAATGACACTGTCAGCACCCATTTACAGTATAATTAAAAAATCCCCTACATACAGTATGTACAACTGTACTCTAAGGGGAAGGAAGACGGTACATAGGTTTGAAAAATATAGTTCTGTCACAGGTATACATATATTATATATGGCCACAGCTTGCAAAAATATACAATTTAAGTAATGGGAGACTAGCAATTAGCTTTAAAATCATACTTTTGGCAAGCAAGTGAAAGACAATAGCAAGGGAGAAAAGAAATGTCAGTCATTCCTAATGCTAATAAACTTTCCATCCACTTTGTTACTTTTGATCTACCTGAACAGATTTAGACTTTTTTGAAGAATTACTCAAAAAACTGCATAGAGCAACCAAAGTTAAAAAGAAGAAAATCTGTAATATATCACTGTCTAATTAATTCTAATGAATGAAATGAGGTGTGCTCTGTTTATTGTTTGGTGCTGAAAGTGCAAGACTGACTTATTGTTCAATCGAGGATCTTAAACCAAAACAGGAAGAGGAATGCCTCACTTGTTTGTTGCAGGGAAGTATTATATTACAGGTGAACAAATACACAGCCGGTCCAGATGGTGTGCAGTGGGGGACAGGGGGTCAAACTGCTCTGGAGTATGAAAATATTGCACCTGATCACCCCGGTGAGGATCGCTGCAATGAGGCAACGCTGCCTGATTGACAGACTGACCTGACTTTGGCTCTTGATATGTTTTGCGCCGCGGGGAACTTCTCTTTATCGCACGTTCAGTGTTCAGTCTGCAGTTATCTCCTCATCTCTTCTGTATACATCTTCCTGCCATGTGTGGCGCGGTGGTAAAGGCGTTTTGCGACCGTACAGTACAGCACCACAGGATTTGAGGTCACCAAAGTCATCTAATTTCACACTATAGTAGTTCAATTAGAAAATGTGAAGCTTTGTGACTCAATATAAGGCTAAAATGTAAGGATAAATAGTTCATTAGCGCTCTTATATATTGTATGTACATAATACATACAGATATACATTCTGTATTATATTTCTATAAATATTTTTCCTTCATAACTGTGATACAGTTGAGATGATGTTTGAGCTTGATACAGTAAGTGCTGAAATATGATGCATCAACATTAATGTTAATATCACTGACACTGAATCTTGATTTGGACATATCAGAAACAATTAATACAGAATGTAACAGCAGAAAACAAGCAGCCCCCTTGCTTTTTGCTGCTGTGTTGTGAAATCTCAAAATGTAGTGATATGTCAGAACTAGAAAAGGTTTACACTGTAACACTAATGCCTTTGGATGGCTAAAACGGAGCAGTCAATATATCATTTATCATTCTTTGCAGATCATTAAACATTATTACAATGCACAATAAACGTTTGTGTTCCCAGCCCACATTCAAGGGAAGGATCCAAATATGACTTGATTTGTATTTTTTTAAAACTGTTTAATTGATCAAGAAACAGTCTGTCCACTGACTGTTCGACCCGAAACCATCTGGCAGCAGAGTGTGAGGCCAAAATATATATTATCTTAGTTAGATGAGACGATAGATAACACTCTCATATCTGTATGCTAAATATGAAGCTATACAGCCAGCAGCCGATTAGCTTAGCATAAAGACTAGAAAAAGGGGGAAACTGCTAGCCTGCCTCTCTCCAAAGCTCACAGATTAACACGTTATATCATGTTTGTTTAAATGGAGTGCGTGGTTTTGACGGAATACTTTCTTAGGCAGTGAA
>NW_023339763.1:21559851-21569839 GCF_004916995.1 Morone saxatilis | reverse complement strand
TGTGGCACGTAGTGTAAAAGCGCTTTTGAGTGGTCGGAAGACTAGAAAGGCGCTATACAAGTACAGGTCCATTTACCATTTACCATAGTAAGGCTGGAGATATGTAGGCTTTTCTCCAAGTCTGGCATAAAGTGAAATCGGACAGCAGATTTCACAATATGCTCTTCCTAAACCTTCTTTGAAGTCTAGAAAATATTCCTTTTATTTATTAGTCCTACTGACGGAGCTCCAAGCTCCCCATGAGCCCAACGTTTTGATGTTTTTATGTTTTTTAAAGCTGCATCCAAAACTTTAAATTCTCACTGATAGAGGAGCAACTCTGGGTCATGCTTCACATACATGTTCACAGTAGAAAGTACATTTGAGTTGACCCTGCACAGCAGAGATTTACAAACCCAACAGAGCGTGCCCATATTCAGATCAATCTTTTGTATAAAGTGTTTTCCCAGCAGTTTCACTCAACGGATATCCTCTCCAGAAAGATGACCTACGGGACACTTACTTAAATGCTGATTTAGTGCATCACTGAACAGCCTGAGTGACGTGTCCCTTGTCTGAAAAACCTTTCCCCCGGTTCCATTCCTGCAAAATTCCGCACATTTGTTGCACCTCAAACCTGCTGAAACGAAGTGTGGAGATAGGCCTGGCTATGGGAGACTAGTCAGTAGTCAACAGGGGAACGTGGGAGAATTTTGATTTGGGCCAGAAATGACAAGAGACTGATTTATGAGGTTACGAAGCGGCACATCTGATATGATCCACAGCACTCTTAAGATATAAGGAAATCTTCAGAAAGGACGAAGTTTGGAAGGAATTCTGGGAGCTGATGGGACTTAGAAGTATTCAGAAACAAAGCTGAGAAAAGGTTGTAAGTTTACACGCGTGCAATATGTTAGGATACAGTGCAACAGTGCAATGCTATATAGCAGAGAGAGCATCACTCCTCATACATACCTGTTATTTCTGCAAAGCCTTTAATCTAATCTGTTAACTGCATCTTCCCATCCCATCTCATCATTTACTGCCAATAGAGTCAATGCATTTCTCTCTATTTCTGTTATCAAGGCAGTTCTGTGCAGGGCAGCTTTCTTCATTTGTGGTTTCTTCAAAATCATATAATCGATCTGTTCATTTCTATTTTTTCCAGAGCCAATTCTACACCAATCATACCCTCCATGTCAACTGTATTTACACACTACACACTGTACATGAATCATCATTTCATTATCTCTCAAAGCAGCATTTAGGATCAACAACAGTGGCCTTTACTCAGAATTGAATCTGAACCTTAATTTTAACCTTGTGAGACAGCTGGACTAGAGAGATCATGAAATTGCGAGATTGCATGAAAATCCATCTGGCCAGGCTTCAATCTATGCGTCTGTGGTCAGTGCAGAGGTGCTGGATCAATCAGCATCCTTTAAAGAAGTGCTTTGTGTCAGACACTGTTTGTTTAACAACAGTGGCGGCTGCTAACGAGGTTAGCATAGATACTGCTAGCATCAGTTCTATCAGAACTGAAGAGTATTTCTTCACTGAAAGAAGAGCACGGCACTAAAGGCTTTTCTCGATAGAAAAAATATTAAATATATATTTATATATATAAAATATTAAGATATACGCTCTCCCAACTGGCTTCGATAAGAGTTTGACTATGTTATATGGTTCATTGATCTGACTGGTTTAAGTTCGTCCGTGATAGACAGTCAGTTCATCCAATCACCTGCAGAGTATTTTTTGAAAGAGCCTGCCCTTTTCCAAACAGTTTCTAACTGGGCTCGTTCAACATGAGCTAGGCCTGCGGAGAATCAATCACTGGCGATCGCCGCAGGTTACATTTGTGTCCGACTTGATGCAGACTTGCTCTGACGTCATGCACTCATGGCCAATGACAACCTGAGATGCAGTTTTTTAAAAGCCAGATGCTGCAATTGCACTTCACCGCCTGCAAGACTCAGGGCATGATGGGAAACACCTGGCTGTCACCTGATCAAAGAGCTGATTGGCTCTTAGTTTTATAAATGTTTCTGTGTATTTAATATGTAACTTTAGTTTCATGTCTCATGTTGTGCAATGAAGGTTTAATCTGTTAACAAACAGATCCTGAGTGGTTGATAATAATAATAAAGTTTATTTATATATCCAAATGTGGTCTGCAATCTACAGGTAGTCTAAAGATGATCTAACAGGATGCAAACATGTATGTGACGTCCTGTTTATTCTTTGAAGGATGCTGAAAACTGCCCGACTTGACTGCAGCTTTTTGTCACCACCTCCTGCTGCTGTTGCCTCATCTTGTCCTCTTTACAGGCGAGGCACAGTTCATCTCGAACGAGCTTTGTGACTCCCCAGATAGTTCTGTGTAACAAACCATCTAGCGCAGTGATAAAGTTACTAGGGAATCTGCATGTTCTTCTCCTGCAGGAGCTGCCTGCTGGTTCAGTCTTTATTGTCCCAGATAAAACTGTTGCTGCACAGTAAAAGCAGCAACCTGAGCCTCTCTGCAGCACTACCTAGTAGCTCACACAAGTGCATTTACAGTAAGTTAAGTACATTTGCTGTAATTACTCTGCCATCCACTGATGTGAGAATATGTCAGTGGATGGGGGAAGTGAACTAGCAAGAGCTGGCAACAGTGATACAGAGAACTCCACTAGAACATGATATGTCTGTACAGTAACTATGACATATGGAAATAAAGTTGAAAATGAGCAAAGTGTTCCTTTAATCTAAAATGAGTTACCTTCTGCAGCATGAAAATAAGCACATTTGCTGATGTTTCTGCAGCCAGTGCCTACAGTACATTTGTCATGCATCTACTAAAGCACCAACACTCCGTGTACTGTGCAGTATATGTAGACTAATGGACAAGCAATCTGCACTCCGACCACTTGAATCGCTCTCCTCATTAGACTCTAATCAGACTTTAATATGGCTCAGTGTTGTTTTACAGTGCATGTGTGACTTATGTGTGACTAGTCAGTTAATCAGTGTACACTTATTTTAATGTACTCTTGATAGATTGAAACGATTTCGCCCCTTGCTCCGCCGCATGCCATTTCAACGTCATTAGACATTATTGTTATGATAACCAGGACAAAATACTCAGAATGGCAAAGGCCGAGGGAACATTTGATTAAATGCATCAATCTCTATTTAGGAGGCCATATGTGTAGTCTATGCTTCATACATATAGACGATGAAACCTGGTGCACTGCTGGTACAAATTAAAGTGACATTTATCCAACTTATCACTGGAACAGAGCTTCTTGTCACTGAAAAAAGATGCATAGAATATTTATGGGGAATATGAGTGAATTTCAAGCTTTGAAACATGCTATTCCTCTGCCAGATGGTTCAGTATGTGTTACATGAACATTGGTTTATCGCACCTGAATAAGAGCTTTGTAACAGCTGCATGGCACACTGTGCACTATTTCTGATTCAGCCATTTTTAACTGAAAAGTATACCGTTGGGTTAACCACAGGCAACCCATGTTTTCTCTGTGCACTTTGACGTTGCATGCTGTCTGTTATATGTACCACTCACTAACATTGGCTCCCTCTCCATGTGCTTCCATCCTCAGTCTGCTGGTTAAAGCGTGGTCTCATCCAGTCTGCTTTTCTTCGGCTAATCTCAATATTGTGTAGGAAATTTCTTATCCACTATTCAACCCAACCATTGTTACACAAAAAGTACAATGTTGCCTGTTGGTGTTGCCTGACGTAGCTTATCTCATCCTTCCCCTCCCTGCTGCTGGTGATAGGCAACTTACCAGTCTACCTTGGGAGCAGTCCAGTTGGATAAAAGCAAAGCAGGAAGTAAGACTATTATCCGAAACTGCATTATGAGAAAAGTCTGTGGATGGTTCTATATCATTCTGCCTCACATTTGTCAGGGAGCACTTACTATATGCTAAAAGAGTAGCATGCATGACAGGCAGATTATCTATCCACCACCAAGTGTACAGCACCTCTATTAGGGGCTGATCACACAGAGACGTACCGCTATAGGCGTGGCTCCTTTAAAAACACCTTGGCAAAGAGTGTTAGGGAAAAAACAGCTGGTGAGCTGCATGCACAACCAGGTGATCATATCATATCATAATATGGGAAAAAAGTGGATTCAAGCAGACCTATTTACTGGCATAGTGAACGGCATCAGAACAGGAAGAAAGTGGTAAAGCCCACCTCTTGCTTAGTTTGATTGGTTGTCTGGGCAAATTGTATCATTGATGGGCCCTTTGCCTTGGGCTGAAATGTTTAAAATATTTTAACCTTTAAAAAAACTTCTAAAAACTGCTAGACACCCGTTGTACCATGGGAAAACAATGGTTTTGCAGGTGACGTGTTTCTAGCAATGTGTCTCTGTGTGATCGGCCCCTTAGACTGTACTTACGCAGAGCACTGTTTCAAGCTAAATTCTAACATCAATTTATAACATAATTTGTGTTTTAGCATGCAAACATTTGCTATTTGGTTTAACTTGACTATGATGCTAAATGAAAAGTTAGAAGATCAATACAGTAGTTAATGTTGAAGAGAACATGTGTGTACCAAATGTTAAGGCAATCCATTTATTATAGGAGATCTTTTCTGCCTGTTGCAATAAGACTCTACAACTCCTCCTCCAGCTGGCTCGATCCGGGTGGTCGGAGTCAAGCTGGGGATGTTAAAATCACACTGGTGTGCTTTGTATGGTACAATGTATTTATTTTATTTATTTTTATTTTCTTACAGATGTTCACTTATTGTTTTTTATTCATTGTTATTTATTCTATTTTAGAATCGTCACTTTATTTTTTATTGTTGTCACTTGTTTGACTTTGTTTTTCTTTACTCTTCTCTGTTGTTGTTTGAATGTGAACTGCTGTAACGCCTTCATCCCCCACCCCCAGGATCAATAAAGTCTCTCTATCTATTAGTTGTTGACACATTTCACTTTTCACAAAACCACGTAAGTTGACCAAATACATTTACTCTAAGTAATACTTTTCGTTTTCCTTTTTTTAACTGTACTTCAACTTTTTACTCTTTACTCAAGTACATTTTTGAGGCAGTAACTCAGAGGAGCAGAAATTCTGCAAAAATAAGCACCACCATATACATAAGTCTTTAAAAACACAATGTGATGACAGCAGAGAAAAACCCAGACCAAGAAACAGCTTCCAGCGGCAATCACTGGCCACATCATTTATACCAAAATCTAAGTAACTTGTAGCCTAGTTTGAGTAATTTATTAACCAGGTACTTTTTTTTTTCCTTACTTTTCCTTAAGTAGGTTTCTTCTTAAACGGTAATTTTCACTTTTACTTGAGTCACTTCTGGTGGGAGTAATTGTACTTTTACTTGGACTATAGATATACACGCTACCCACCACTGGTGGCGCCAGAAGAGTAGTCAAAAGATCAACCAAAGACATTGGGACGCATCCTCTGGGAACATGAATGTCAGTTAATTTGGATCAAAGTAGTGTACCAATAAAAGACTGACACTGAACATTGCCATCCTTAGAGCCGCTTGAATGGCTAAAAAAACCAAAAACGAAGAGTTGTTGCCAAACCCTCAGTCAGGTACTGGAAAATGTCACCAAACATAACTCCCAGAAGTAATCCTGGAATGCAGTTTGGAGGTTTTGCATACTTTATGTTGTCAAAGTCATTTTTCGCCTGGACATGGCCAACAATAACGAACACGAAAATATTTCCAGCACACAGCAATCCCCAAAAAATACATTTTACCCTCGAAAGTTGGATGATTACTCAGATTCAAATAACACTATCAGACATCTTCAACAAAAACTACAACAACATAATAACACCTTAAAAGGACTTGTTATGTGCTTTCTTAAGCTTAGTCAAGATGATATTGTCTAATATGCCATTCTTCGTATTACAAAAGACTTTGATAGTGTGTCTGATTTCAGTGTTAAACCGGTAATAAGAGTAATGTTAATGGCCACCATTTTATGATAGAGGGTATCCATTTCAAGGGCCACTAATGGGCTACTGGTGTGACAGAATACTGAGGAATGTTCCAGGTCTCCTTTTACAAACTTGAGACAGAAATATACATCCACTGAACTATAGATATACTGACAGCTTTACTCTTGTAGAAAATAAAAAAACAGCGTTATTGCACAACACACAAGTTATCCTGATCAGAATAGACAATAATTTGAAAGCAGTTGGTGCTTTTTTTTTAGCAGTGCACTGTCTGAGGGTGTTTGTGAAGAAGCTGTTGTTGTTTTTTTAAATTACTATTTATAAGCAAATAAATCAATTCAGTATTTCTACTTTATTGTAAATGTACAATGATGCTTCGTTTCCTGATGATTTCCAAGGAAGTTTCCTGGAAAGAAAATCTGGTTCTCGCTTTCATGTTATTTGGTGCTCACAAAAACCTTCGAAGCCCTGTCATACTCCTGACGCAAACCTGCTTCTCCCCATTTATACCAGATTATTATTAGGCCATGAATAACAACATTTGTTTGGGTTCCTCTCCAGAGGAAGTTGGTTGGGGAAGGTCAGGGTGGTTACGACTGTTTGTCAGTGCGGCTGCAGAGCTGGAGCCCTTGAACAGATTTCTGGAAGGGTCTTAAAAACAGGCCTGCCATGTTTCTTCCCCCCCATTGAAAAACTAGACCATGAGGCCCTCTAGAATAACACGGAATGCCTGGATCAAAAATAATCTTCCTCATATCACAATAGGGGAGTATTGAGAGTTATTTTGAACTTGTGTATGAATATATGCAATAGAGTTAAGTCACATTTCATGAAAATAGGACCATTTTCATTTAATGACCCAAATGTACTTGAAATAGGGGAAATCCGATCAATCAAATAGGGCCAATAAAGATGATCTAAAGTGATCATTCAACAGATTGGCCAATGAAGAATAAATCAAAATAGACTATAGTAAAAACAGAAGGGATGTATGTCCAAAAACAATTTTCAGCCTTAGGTTTGGCCCCACTCATGTCTAATAGGCCATATCCTCATTTAGATGCGACCCCACTTACTTATAACGGTGTCATATTGAATTTTCACATTAGTATACTCTGCGAGCTCTGGCCTTTTAATGTCATTAATATGAACAGAAAACCTTACAATTCTGAGATAGGTGTAATTTAAATCAGAAACAAAATGTGAATATTTTTTATCTTATTTTCTGCACAATATAAAAGCCCAGACTTAGAATTAAAAACTATTTCGAAAGGACTCCATGGCTGTGACTCTCTGTGTCTCTGGAAGTACAGCTAGTTAGACACGTTTTAATTAAGTGCAGATTTATTTCTTTTAGATTTTTTCAGCTGATTACCACACTTACCTAAAGCAACATATCTGTTCCCAACTGGCGTTGGCCACTTCACAGCAGATATACCTCCCTTTTTGATCATTCCAGCTTGATTGAAGCATCTGGACAGCTAAACAAAGATAGAAAGTATTAGTCACTAAACATTAACATTTGTTGCCTTGATGATTTAGCCTGCTGGATACCTAACTATCAAACAAAGTTGAGTACAGTGTTTATTTGAATTGATTCTCGCAGGCCACAGACTGTATTGTTTTGTGAGGAGAGGGGCCCTGTTTCATTTTAACATGCCCTATAGTAATATGTAGCATCTGTTAGTGAGTGACCACTTACAGGGCCGGACAGGAAGCAGAACATTTGTACAGAGGTTATCGTCAAACTCACAAAATTATGAAAAGTTTTGATCAAAATCCCATTACTTTAATATCTGGAAAACAGCATATGTCAGGTGCACCAGTTGACACAAAGACATGCATCTCATTGAATCTTTGCGTTCAGGGAGCATTCTATATGGCTACATTCACACTGCAAGCATTAGCACTTCATTCTGATTTACTGCTCAGATTTGAGACTTTTGTTTGGCTGTTGACATTATTTTTTAAATGTGGCCCATATCAGATTCCAGAGTGAACAGGTCACGGTCCTGAACCAGAGCGTATGTGCAGAAGAATAATGACACAACATCACATGCAGCATGCTTTTGTACGGAAGCAAACATGTAGGCCACTGAAGACAGCGTGTACAGTCTCATTTATATGCTGATGTGCAGTGGAAGCCAGGGAATTTGTGAGCAGATGATAACGAGGATGAGGATGAGAAGAAAGAGAGTCATATTTGTAATTAAGGCTTTTTGCGGAGCAATGGTTGCTACTGCTGTAGAAAGTGTGTGTGGATGCAGAGTCAGAGCAATCACAGACTGGTTATGATATGACCCCTCAGGTTTTACTTGTGGTGTCACCCCAAATACATATGAGGCCTAACACCTTACTGCCCCTCCTCTGACTTCCACCTGCAGTATATGAAAGTGTACCAAATTAGAATTGGAAAGATCTGATTGGATGTGATTTGTTCACTTCATACCATAAAAATCATATTCGGGACACCCGCAGTGTGAACATACAGATGTGTTCTAAAAAGTCGACAGATGAAGGCTTGTTCTCAGAAATACCATCAGACTTATCAAAGTAATGAACTATAGCCTACTTAAGCTTGCAGCAGACACTGCACATTTTGATTAACTGGAGCTGATGGAGTCATACGTGTGTGTGTGTGTGTGTGTGTGTCTGTGTGACGTAAAGCAGAGTGATTTCTGTGTTGCATAAACTGAAGTGAAAGCAATGAGAGAGTGAACAGTATTATTACAGTGTACACCCAAAGACAAGACAAACTTGTGCAGTCATGAAACAAGACATTCTGTTTTATTGTCGGCAAATCCACCTTGTGATTTATTGTTATGAATTCCACTCAAAGCCAAGTGATTCATCTGGAATGCCGTGTGTAATGTGTATCCTCCTCTCTACGTATGTAAAATAAATAGTCTGTGGCAAGTTAAGTGACATTTTTATAGAATGCAAATTGGTTCCAAGATTTTTATGTATTCATTAAAAGTGAAGCTAAATTTGTAGAGGGAGAAAACAAGCAGTCTGAATCCATCTCTAATATGACAAATGGGGAGAGAGGGAAATGGCAAGCTGGATGTGGAGCAGGCCAACGAGAAGCTGAGCACAACAGGAGTCCACCAATGGCATCAATTAACAGCGTGTTTCTCTGAGCCGGCTGAAGTGTGGCTGCTGGAGAATGCTGCATGTTGGGAATTATGCTATTCTCATGCCACTGGATGAACAAATCTATTTTATGACACAGAGAATGAATATAAAAAGATCATGACATTGTAATCAGTGCTGGAGGTTTCCTAAAGCCATTTTTTCTGTTGGTAGTAACAGCATTGTACTCAAAGTTAATTGGTGAGATCTGGAGATGCAGCAACAACAGACAGTCACAGGAACAGCAGCAGTCAGACAAACAAACCTTAAACAAACAACCTTCGGGTTAGTCAAACGTATCTGGAAGCAGCAGTTCAATGGTCCTTTTATCTTTGTGCTGTTGACATTGGTGCTAGCTGATGTCATTAGCTGATAGCAACGCATTTAACTCTCCCAGTTATTTCATTTAGATTATGTCAATAAATATTCTGTTGTTTGTGGTAAAAACCACAGTATGACAGGCTTCACAATACAGCTTTTTCACAGCAGCCATTTTGACATGCAATAGTAGGGTAAACAGTCTGGTTGCTGCTCTTGTGCATGTTGGCCTTCTGGAAAGGCTCTGCTGCACTAAATGGAACTGAAACTTCGTACCATTGTCAACAACACTGACGGAATTACATTGCCAGTGTGTAACATTTGGGAGGATCTATTGGCAGAAATAGAATATAGTATGTTTTCATTAGTCTATAATCCCCTGGAAATAAGAATCATTGTGCTTTTGTTAACTTTTGTTACCTTAGAATGAGCCGTGTTCTTCTACATACGCCACAGGTTGCCTTCCATATAGTCGGCCATGTTGAACTGCCATGTTTCTACAGACAAACCAAAAACTGTCTCTAGATCGAGGCAACATAAAATGTTCACTGACAACGTACTTAATTTGTCTTCCAATACTATCCACTAATAGT
>NW_023339763.1:21542498-21559751 GCF_004916995.1 Morone saxatilis | reverse complement strand
GAAAACAAAGCTAAGCATAAAATTACCCAAACTTCCATCATAGTTTACAGACCAACTTCCTGCATCAACTTGCACCTACCGTATTGGCTGTAGTTTGATCATCTGACCACTTGTTGTTTTTTTGGCCTCTTTGGACTTCTGTGTTCCCAGATGTCAGTAATTGATGCAAACATTGTTATTGCAACAGATTGGCCTAAAACCGAGACACAATCTCGGCTCGTACCCACCCCTTTCAGACCCATCTGATACTGCCCAATTTGAGACCTGAACCAAACCCAAAATGAAGAAATGTTGTTTTCTGCCAAAATAGGCAATCTTGCAGAACAGTGCAGTGATTACAGCATTATTCAACTATTTTATTATTATGTTTAGACAAAGATTAATTTGACTGTTTTACATTGGCAAGACATTGACCACGTATGATTGTTTCTTAATCAAAGGACTTCACGTTTTTCTCTTTGGTAGATTTTGGTCAGGGTGCAATACCAGACATGTAGGCCAAATTTATGATAAAAGGATCTTAAACCTGAATTATCCTTTAATAGCAACAGGTAACAGGATTTCAAAGCAAACTTTGTTGCAAAAAAAGGTTGGGAAAAGGGTGTTGATCTTCGTATCAGCAATGACAACATATAAATTTGCATCCAGTAGAACTCACAATGTGAATGAAATCTTTCCTCAGGGTAGCACAAAGAATGAAACTGTATGAGCTCACTTGATATTGGGATAAAAAACATAAGGAGGCAGGAAAAGTTTAAGAAAATATTAAGAAAAACACTGCTATTACCAGCACAGATGCTATGAAGCTCTAAATAAATGGATCTTAAATGTGTCTGTTCCTTTTAACACTGTGAAAATGTCAGTAAGGGTGTTCAGCCCTGTTGATAAAGTGTCATCATCAGCAGGTTTGAATGTTCTCCTCCGGCTCTCTGAACTCTTGGAGGAGTTTTCAGGCCAAGGTGAAATACTGGGAGCTCTCGCAGAATGACGCTTGCCAAAGCTCTGTGTTGAAACCCAGAGAGGAAGACCAGAGACGATTTGTCAGACATTAACTTGACACGCTGATGAACGGTTTTGCTGAAAATTTGACCGCCAGATACACCAGCTCTCAGCCTTTGGAAGTGATGGCGGTCACATAACACTGTCTATGAACACGGATTTAATATTTGAGAGGTGAGAATGTGTATGCAAGCTGGCATACAGAGCAGGCAGAAAGGATTTCTATGTTCTGGGCGAATTGGTCACTGTTTCCAGGCAAATCAAAGCGTTTGCAGCAGCCAGGAGGACATTCTTCCTTTTTTCACAGAAGAAAGCTTTTATTCTCCGATGTAGCCAGGGAGTTTTAGTAAATCCTCAGGCAGGAGTGTCCTACCTGCTGGGTGGATTTTTAGAAAAGGGCCCCAAGCCCCTCCCTGGAAATCTCACCTCCGCTTTAGCGCTCATGTGGCTCTCCTTCACATACACACATACACTTTTCATTCCTCTCCCCTCTTTCACTTCCTCTCGGTCCTTTGTTTAACTGGTCTCACTGAGGGACAATGAACATCAGATGTGTGTAATTGCCGCTGAGATCTAAAGGCCTGGATGCACCTGTGATGTACAAGATGAGACAATTACACACATGACAAGGTAATTAGCAGGGAGAACATCGAGTCAATTTAACAACCTTGAAGATTTCCTCATAATACACTGGTATTTCAGTGATTATCAGTGACAGTGGCCATGTGTGTCCCATTATCAGTTTGCAAAGCTAAGATGTGGCTTTGGTCTTGGTTCAAGTCCAATGTGTGAATCTTCTTTCCCACGCTGGATATTTTTAAATTAACAGCACAGCAGGGATGGGATAATCTCAAACTGTTAAGAAAAAAGAATTCAGTGATTTAACAAGTTAGTTACAGTAGCTGTTGTTTAAGTGTATACACAGAAGCAATAATCTATATTGATCTAATGTGTTTTTATTAAGGAATCTGTGATATATTTACGTTTGATCAAGTTTCATAATGAGGCCCAACAGTACACAACAGTATAAATGTAGACCAATATATCTTTTCAACACAACATATGTTACTGATAATACATTTCTATACAGCATATGTTATTAATACAGCTTCTATTGAAAAGTAACACAAATGTGCATTGTCCCGAGAAAGACATGTGGTAGAAATGACACTTTGACCTGTGTGTGACTTATGTTTGTAATAGTTGCCATGGGAATGTATCAGTGAAGCTGAATAACTGCCTGACCTGTAGAAGCTGACCTTCAGTGGCCAGTGACAATAAAGCACACCATTAAAAATTCTACAAAATTCAAAGAGTTGTTTCCTATTAGCAGTGCTAAATACTTACCATACTCCATGGTTCCTTACCTTTTTGCCATGGACCTTTCAAACTGAACCGATGTCTACTTGCTAATTAGCACTTAACACAAAATACAGCGGAGGCTGATGGAAATGTTTTTGCAGGTATGTGGTCATAAACCAAAGTATTGGACAAATTAAATCCGAACCGAACCAAAATGAGAAAGGGTTGACCAACCAACTGACAGACTGGGATAAAGCCATGCTACTAGCATAGCTACAAATCAGAAAAAAATTTACATTTGTATCACAGAAATATTTCCATTCCTGTATTTCAATGAAATTAATTACTGAATTGATACCAGCACCAATACTTATTGAATGAAGTCTGATTCTGATTCTGACAGAGCTCTCTTAACCACCTGGAGAAAAAAGATAAATCATAAACAGGCCTTGTCTAAGTGCTACTTGATGTTAGATGCGTGCTGAATTGAGGACAAGATCCATCAATTCACTTAAGCACTTAAGTTGTGGTCTTTTTTAAAGCAGTTTTGAAGAAAAGAGGCAAAATTAAACTGCTTTTTAATTTTTTAATTGAATATTGTGAAAGTACTTCCACTCACATCACACCTGGACATACTGGGTGTTACATATAGGACAATATAAATGTGTACGGTGGGACTCATACTGAAACAATCTTCTAATAATGGTTCAATATGTGCAAACAACAAGCAGACACCAATGGTATTTCTTTTTACTCTTTTTCAGTTTCTTCACATCAGATGCCATGCAGTGGGATGTAATCCTTCGTAGCTGCTCAGCGGGACACCATTGTTGTTTGTGGAGTCCCTCGGCCAGCCAGTGTTTTAGTCACGAGATCAGGACCATGAATCAATGCATGGCTGTACCTCAAAGGCACACAAAGAAAGGGAATCATTCCCAGAAATAAGAGAGGAGAAAACATGATGTTATCCAAGAAAGTACATCTACTTCAAAACATGTACACCATATACAGCACAATGGCTACTGTACAAAAGCAAAACTATCATCCGGCAAAAATCTAATATTTCCCTCGGTGCTGTGATATGCCTTTTCTTATTGTTTCCGATTGTTAGCTGTAGGGGGACTGTTGTTAAGGGCCATTGTGTGTTTGGGGAGTATTCCCATCTTCGTCTGTATGTCAGGTGTCAATTACGTCATTCAAACTTTCTAAAGGTAATTACAGAAAACCACAATGTCTTCAAGCACCAATTTACCATGAAATCCTCATATGAGCACGATGACATCAGTCCTCAGCAATCGGTTTTAATTTCACAAGGTCCATAATAAAACCGTCATGGTCATTGTGATATTATTTTTTACCCAGAATTCTGCACTCACCACACTCCAATCCTAATATTGATATTGCTGCAATGAAATCAGCTGGACACCACTGCGTTTCATTAGGCTGTGCAACTGGAGCATGTGGGGAGAATAAGTCAGCCCTATAAAAGTCTGTGTTTGCTGAATGGCTGGGAAAGCTCGTGTTTAAAAAAAGAAAACACTAGGAGTGATAGCGAGGAGCAACGTTTTACTGCCGAAAAACTGAAGATGTGGCTGGGATTTCATCCAGGCAGATAGTCTTGTTTCTGAGATGGCTTAAACAGCTGTACCAGGTCACAGCACAATGTTGACCAGCCAAGTCCAGGACCAGGACAGGTCGAGGTGAGCGGATCCACCAGGGCCTGATCTGAGCTCTCAGACAGGACACGAGAGCTGCGGCATCTCCCTCCACGCTTGTAACGCAGTCCCCCCAACCCCTGTATTATGACTGTAATCCAGCTATAAAGAGTTACAGTCGCAGTATGAGGTCTCAACTCGCTAATGAATGAGAACGTACTTTGTGTCTTTGTGTTGCCTTTAAACCATAAAGCTGAATGCTGGCCAAGGCTGATATCTGACTCCTGCCCTCCTCTTGTCCCGTGATGAGACTTAAATGTATGCCATTCATGTTAGGACACAGGGTGTTTAGTGAGACATCCAACACAAAGTCAATTAATGTCCTGTATCCTTATTTGCTTTCTTACTGAGTGATAGATTGATACCACACTCATATTTCTGTGTTAAATAAGAAGCTACAGCCAGCAGATGGTTAGCTTAGCTTAGCATTAAGACTGGAAGCAAGGGCAGCCAGCTAGGCTGGCTCCGTCCAAAGATTTAAAAAAAAAAAACTGCTCACCATAATTGCCATGTAATATTTAATTAGTTTAATCCGTATAAAACCCAAAGTGAAAATGGCAACGGGCAACCTCAACAACAAGACCAAGAAATAGACCATAACCTCCATAAAACCACTTGTTTTTAGAATATGGTTTGTATAGCTCAAACAAACAAGTTCCTTAGTGAGATTTATGTCATGGTAGGACAGTGCGAGCTAGCCCCTTTCAATCTTTGTGCTAAGCTAAACTCATGTCTCATAATGGTTTATGCTACAATGTAGTGGAACGGTAGCACAAGTGCAGTCATAATGTTAGTCACCTGATTCAGTGTCTGCATAAATATCTAAATATTACCTAACATTAGTCTGCATAAGTTACTTGTCATACCAGACCATCGGCATATATAAAAATGGACGGCATGACAGCTCTCCAAAAGTGAATCCAAAACATTGATATCATAAACCTTTGTTCGCCACGGAGCCTATTTTCTGCAAAAATCCAACATCCAGTGGAAAAATCCCATTGGCTTTTTGTCGATGGAACCAGGGCAATGCTAACATCCATGTTGGACTACAAAAAAACATCATCCCTGCAGCACTATTCTCAGTTTACTCTCTCTTTTTATATTTCCCAAAAGGTCTATTGCTATTGCTTCTACATGTTACTTCTCATCAGAAGACTTTACTCTGTTGCAGCCCTCTACTTAAAACTAACTGACAGGAGTAATTTACACTGACAGTATATATCCTCTCTTCCTACTCTGGTGTTATTCCCAAGAGAATCATGATAGTCATTAATCACAATAAACTGCAATGCAGCCATCAAATACTCTTGACTCTTTTGTCTCCCATTTGTTCATATTTCCAAAAATAAATGTGCAGTACAACAGGATTACAGTGCATGAGTGACACCCACAGCAATAATCACAAGGAATGTACTGTATGACGGAGACCAGGTAATGACAGGGGTATAGAGTATCACTGAGACCTAAGAATGACAAGTACGGTGAATGACTTTGACCCGGGACTGGTCGGTGTGTCAGATGATATGGCTGCTGTATTAATGAGGTGCTGATGGACTGCAGCGATTCTCCTCCCCGTGCACGCTGTTAATCCTCCTTATGATGTTTGCTGAGATGGATTCTACTCTTATCGCAGGTCGGTCATCAAGATTAGATGGATTGGACAATTTTGCCGATGACTATTTAAATCAATAATCAGAGTTAATGAGGACACTGCTAGAGGGTACAGACAGAGAGTAAGGGTTCATTCATTACTGTCACACACATGCACATACACACATGGTGGTGTAAAGCCCAGAGGCCGGGGCTTAGACAGCAAGTGGTGCTGGTTTGGCTGTTGTGTATTTTGTGAGGTGCCTGTGATGATGAACAGTACAGCAGACTATACACTGCAGCAGTGCTGAACTCTTTAGAGCACTCAGCTCGAAAATATGAAGATGGCTTTGTGAGTAGGAAATAAGGCCTGCTTACTCTCACTCTCAATGCCTTGGTTCATGTTCTCATAAACTTTAAACTACAATAATAACCTGCAAACTATCAAAGTTTTAAGTCGTGCACCTGTGCAAAGGCACATGCACTCACATGCTATGCGCCTGGAGCAGGTCTGCCTTCCGTGATGGCACAAATGTCCCGTCTCTGGCTAGATGAAATGTCATTCCCAGAAGGCCGAGCGTTGAAGCCTTCAGACACCTGTAGGGGCTTAGCTGAGAGCAGACAGTCTGCAGAGTGACACACGGAGCTTATAGGATCGAGGGACAGGAAACTGCTTTATGCGAATCTGGAAACAGAGTAATAAAGGACACATTCAGCAATCATCTGCATTATTGAAATTCCTAATGAGAGAGACTATGAAAAAATCTAACAGGTGATTCTAAGAGAGAAAGCTTTATTGCCAGTGAGTAATGTGCTAACATATATAGATAGTAGCCAACCATAATCTGCCTGAAACAACCAAGAGGAGAATTACAAGCTCACAGTATGCTTAAAATGCTTTCGGTTACTGTTTTTCACCGTTTAATGTGAACAAATTGATACATTACCTGGAGCCCTGACAACAAAGTGACACGCTAATACCACCAGAAAGGCTGGCTTTTACTCAGTTAAGTGCATAATGAGGTAAAGGAATGCAGAAGGGCTTATTTCATTAGAAAAGGGCTTACTTGAAGTAGTGAAGGCACTGTAGTCACATGTACAACCACATGTGTACATATATGTAAGGTCTGTGGTGCTCACATTGTCAGGGCGAATAAAGAGTAAAAGCTTTGACTCGTTCTGGCAAACCAACTGAAGCTGCTCTAGTGAGTTCCCGCAAAAATAAAACTGTTTCCCTATGATGATCATTCAAGTTATATCTAGTCAAATTAATAAAATAAATGTAACTATCCAAAATACAAAAAACAGCTACTTCTCTTAGGTGTTGGCTAGAGGACAAATATTACAGAGCAAGAGGAGTAAAACAAGGCTTGAGACGTTATGTACCATGAAATATTTCGCAACTTCTATTTCCCACAACAATAAGCAGGTGCAGCATGTCTCCAAAACTTAAATAAAGAACCAGTCAAGAACAAAAGGTTCTATCTAACTAAACTAAACTGAGCTACATATAAATTATTTCAGATGGGAGGAACATATTAAAGCGTGAGAGATTAAGAGCCCGTACCTGCCAGATTATGTGTTTCAGGCAGTTGGAAGAAGGATGCACCTGGAGTCTTTCCTGTGTCCTTAAATGACTGACGAAAATGCGTTCTAAGCCATGAACACATCAGCTATGGCAAAGATTAACATATGTTGTTTACATGTCAGTACGAGTTGCACTTTGTCCAAGCACACAGGTGTTTTTCTCTAATTTGACCTTATTAGGCCTCCTGTCAGGGCTGTGGTGGCGTGTACAGGACACATTTTGGTGTAAACAATAAATTAATTAACATTAAGTAAGGCTGCTTTCTATTTAGGTGTGCCGTGTCCAGGCCCCGCTGTAAGGACGTTACGTCAGCAAAGTTTCGGAACAACTGCTGGCCCGATTTCCGTGAATCTCGGTTGAAAGAATTTTTTGGGAGCAAATCACAAATCACATTCCCATGGAAAAATTAACTGACTTCTCGTGTATGCGTAATGAAAGTGAATGGTGTGGATGGGATTTTTCTGGATTCATCCAGAATATCCAACCGGTTCGAAGTGAATGGTTTACCGATTTCTAGAATAGAAGTCTGGACTATTGGCCTTGTCGGAGTTCTGCTCTAGTACATGGGGTAAAGCTGAGACGGTTCCGATTCAGTCATTTGCTGACTGACATAAAATTAATCTGCAACTATTTTGATAATTGTCTAATTACTTTTTCAGGTTCCACTCCATGATTTGCAGCTTCTCGGTCTTATATGATAGTAAACTGGATGGCATTAAGTATTCATCAGAGAAAGTTCTCAAACATACCTCTACCCAGCTTAAACCTGAACAAAGGTCTAATCAGAATAACTGAAAACACGTGTATTGTATTATGGTCTAAATGACCATTCGGTGCCTCATACACCTACAGTAACAGTAACATGACGGTCCACGGGGTAGCAGCGGAAGTCTTCGAGCTGGGCCTCATCTACCCCAACCCTGCGCTACCTTTGTGCTTAGATCTACATTCCAAATGCTAGCATGCCAACACGCTAAACTTAGATAGTGAAAATGGTAAACATAACTTCTTAGCATCAGAATGTTAGCATAGACATTTTGAGCATATGCTGATGTTAGCATTTAGCTCAAAGCACTGCCTCTAAGACGTTTACTTTTTTAATTTAACCGTTTCCAGGAGAGGAATTTTGTACATTTTCATACCATTTTGAAACCATCACATCCTACATGTTCCACACATTGTAAGTTCATGGCTGTAACCACCTCACAGGCAAACTTGAGCACACCCTCACCAACAGAAATGTACACAGACCACTCTTAAAGGGGGCTACATACATCCATGCCATTGGACTGCAAGTCTTTAATAACAAAAAAACCCTCCATACAAAAGTATATGTACATGGTCAATTACTGGACTGTATAGCAGTTTATGGAAATGATCTAACATGGTTCATCTTTTAGTTTTAAATACAATAAATCTCAACAGCCAGCAACCACAGTGCTGGATCTGAATCACAAAGTGGGCTGCTGGTGGAGAGTCCATCTTTGTCACGGCGGGCGATGCAAAGCAGCTGTCCACGTCAGGACTCAGACACTGGTTATGATATCAGTCTAACATCTGACAATGATAATGAGCGACATCCCATGTGAGTGGGGGAAATAAAACTAGATATTGATCTCCTTTGAAACATAGCACACACAATTGTTGAGAGACATAAATAATGCAATAATTGAATACCAGTGCAAGAAAGCATTCAGAACATGGAGACACAGGACAAAATCACAGACAATGGGATCGAGACACTTACTATTAACACTTACAGTCGAGCCTGAGTGAGACATTCCAACTGAACAGACACAGAATTAAATTTTTGGTCTACTGAATATGAGAATCAGTGGACTTAACATTAACATTGATGTTAATATTGATGAGATACATTAAAATTAAAAAAATAAGAGAAAAGAGGACATGGAGATGGACAGAAAAACAATTGCACCATTTCCCTGCCATGTGCTGCAAGCTCCAACCAGCCGCTCTTGTGATCCTCATCTTAAGACCTGAAGGAGAAACTCGACCCCGCGTGGAGAATGGCGAGTGGGTAGGGAGTCTCTGATTGGGCTACCGGTTCCAGCTCCCACCTCGCTATATGGTTGCATACTCCTGCCAGGTCAGAGGTCATTGGTGGGATTACTGGACACCTAACTGTGATTGTGTGACTGTGGGTACATGCTAATGTGTAACACACACACACATACACATCATGTCCTCCCTACGGCACACACCCACTGTCATGCACCCTGAATGAAGGCTTGTGAAGCGTCTGAACCTTTGCTTGTACAGTCAAAGGTGTAAGTACTGGGACAGCAGGCTCTGTGATGATTCAACATGATAAAACTTCCAGTTGCAACTATTTATCTCTGTTTATGTTTATATTAATGATTATATAATTGATACACTGTCCAAAAAAGCTTCTCTAGTTAAGGTGAAACTTGAGGTACAGTGATAAGGAAAAGGATATGCAGCTGCTGCATTGAAACATTATAATACGGGCTAATAAGGCTGCACTCTGTGAATCTTAAATGCAGTTGAGACACGATGATGTTTTGTAGGGGGCTCTTATTGCTGTAAGGGTCTGAAAACAAAGTGTAAGTGATATACATTGTTTGTGTGTCTTTTGACATGAATGGTCCCTCGTTATGGAACAGACTACAATAATGGACACTAATTCATAGAGTGCGATTGTTAACGCTGAGGCCGAATATTTTTGTGAATGAAAATGTCTGAATAACGGTTCATTGTTCCATCCATTGTTAAAAAAATATATTAATGCTGGCATCAAACATAAAAGTAAAGCTTACTGTCCCCATACTTCACTTTTAACTTGTTTCATTTAAAAGATTATTATGGAAATGTTGACAATAAGTGCAAATTGGTCGTTATTCCAGAATAGCTCCTATGATTTTTGATGCTGCGGTAGGAGTGGGGGACCCCACCCTTGTCCTCTCAGTTCATGTCCCTGCCTTGTATTTGTCCAATCCCACTGTGCAAGTCTTTTCATACCTCCCTCTCTCCTTAGGTCCTCTGCCTCACTTCTCAGAGCTCTTGCGTGGTCTACGGAAGCTGGACATGTTCTCATTGAGTGCATAGATGCGCCTGGAGAACTCCTCAAAGCCAGCGACGTCCAGCTCACCCAGCACCTGTTCATCACACTCCACAGCTACAGCGTGGTCCACGGGGATGCAGCGGTAGTCATCAAGCCGGGCCTCGTCTGCCAGTCCCAACGCCAACCCCATTCCTAACCCCAGGCCTAAACCGGTGGCCTCTGTGCCCATGATCTCCTCAGCTTGCTCTACAGAGCAGCGCAGCTCTGGGACCAGGCTAACAGGCGCCTGTTCTGGTACCAAAGAGCCGTTCATGGCACCTGTGTGCTGACTAGTGGCCACTGTTTCCTCACCAGTGTCCAGCACTGTAGAAGAGTCGGGTGCAACTGTGCTACTGGCTGGTTGCTCTTCAGTCTCTTCTTCTTTTTCTAGTTCTAGTTCTTCAGCCTCTCTGTCAGTGCTTCTGTGACTCTCCTCCACTCCCGTCTCCCCGCTCTCCCCTTTCTCTTCCTTTTGCTCTCCCTCTTCGGTGGCCTCCATAGTCTTGGCCAGGTTAAGCGATGCCATGCCGGCGTCAAGGGAGGAGGACAGGTGTTTGGTCGAAGGCGAGGGTGTGGCTAGGCCATCTTGGGACTGCTCTTCACCCATGACTGTGTTGTAGCTGGGTGGAGGAGTTTGCTTGTATTTGGGCTTATCGGCCTCCGAGCTCGCCCTCTTCCTCAGGCCTCTGTCTGGGGAGCTGGTGTGGCAGGGGTAGCCTATATCCGAGGCAGCAGACACACCAAGCTGAGACTTGGTCGGCACAGGGATGGAGCTAGAGACATGGTGTCTGTCACTGTGGGGAACAAAGAGAAAGAGAAATACACTAAATAAGCGAGGACATAAATAAAAGCAATCGCAATCAAACTACTCCTATGCATAGTATCAAGATACGATATAGACTTTATCTGATTCATTACAATAAGATTACAGCTAATATAGGAGACTGGGATGGGTCAAATGAGACACCCAGGCTCTATTTTGACCTGGTTCTCCATTGATCTTATTAACACCCCTCCACCCAAAGCACCCATCCCTTTCCCCCCAGATCCAGGGGAGAGACAGCTGCAGCTCTTTGTAAATCACTCTACCTTACAACATTCAGAAAACATTTATGCAGCCTGTGAGACTACACTCACTTTCTGCTGACTGGGAGCACGCAGCAGGCGTCCACCCAAGTATGTCAGACATTTTCTTCTATAACAGATAACAGACTTGGGATCTGGGGCACCCCACCCCAGGACTGGGGCCATAAATTTACGTAAATGGGGGGCCCACTGTCTCTTCCGATAGCCAAGGCCAAGATCACCGGACTACTTAGCGGTCTGCTTAACGTGACCATTCTGCTATCTCAGGAGCCGAGGCACTGTACTGTTGGGGTCAAAGGCGAAGCAGGGCCTCTCTGTGCTCTCCACCAATTCACATGTGCCGGTTAAAGAGTTGAGGACAAATCTTTGCTTGTTTAGTTGGATATCCATAATAGAATAGATAATATTGTAAAAAAAAATGTTGTATTGTAAATTTTTTCCTGATGCTTGGCTCCCAGGCACTTCAAAATCAGTGACGAGACTACTGGCTGATGTATGTATTTATTGTGTACTAGCTCGCTGTCTGATGGACAGTTTCACTACTAAACACATGACAGCTTGTAGAAAGGACCCTGACCTTGGCCCATGCAGGCACCCTGCTGAGGTGGTCCTGACAGGGTTCACACGCAGGACACTGAGCCGAGAAGAGTGGAGAAGTATGTCTAGTTTTATGAGAAACTTGACCAACTTCAAATTGCCTGCGTACAGTAAATAAGAACCATCCACGATCTGAAGGTACAGTATCTAACTGCTTATGGTAATAACCTGTACATTTAGGGCGGAGGCATGCAGATGTAAATGTTGGATGGTCAACCAAGGTTAGGGTTAAGAAAAGAAAGACATATGGTAATGACCTGAGCCTGTGAGGGTGTTCCTATTAAATGGGCATAACAGGAGATGGACTGTGCTTTACTTGGCAGTACACATACATCAAAACACATAATTTAAAACAACTGGCTTAAGCTTGCCCCCTTAACGAGCAGATGGTTAATTCAGCAGAAAAGCATTTTTGGGCAAAATGGAAACAATGTGCTCTTTAACACCTAATTTTCTGGGGAGACAAATGAAAAGAGAAGCTGAATGATTTGCCATCTCAAACACTTATCTGTGACTTTCCAAATGAAAACCATCATGTGCTCTTTGGAAGCCAGTCCAAAAATTCAAAACCTGATTTGGTAGAAAGGAATAGAGACGGATGTCATGAGAAGTCAATTATCATTTAAGTAAGTGGAAAATGTGGTTCAGACTCTTTGAAACAAAATACAGGTTTGGAAACCGGAGACGACCGGTACTCAGCGAAAAGTTTAAGGTTTCCATGCATCATTTATAACTAGCTAGTAAGTGACTACTACGTTTTTTTTAGCTTGACTGAGTGATGTCCTTACAGCAATGGCTGATTAGATTGCTTTGATTTTAATTATCATCAGCCATTTTCTTCCATTCTTCCCTCCAGCTGGCTCTCTCATATAATCCATTTGGTCAGATTTTAACTGGCCATCTACACCACAAACACTTGTATTATTGACACTGGCATAAAATCACACTGTCTTTTAGATAATGAGGAATTTTGTATTTGGACCGTGGTATTTTGTTCCACCCGGTTTCTAGGTTAAGTGTACATTTGCTCTATTATTTGTGTCAAATTGTGCAGCAGTGAATGAGTAGCAGAAGGGACTGGGTGTGTCAGTGAGGACTTTAGCCAAGCAATCCTCTGGGCAGTCATAACATTTTTCTTGAAACATTTGAACTGTTATACCGATGACATGTTTTTAATGCTGGCAATTAGACTACACATGTATGGCCACTGTGAGCATGTGGGTCGATTAAGGGCGGTGGGAAGACAGAACTGCTGAAAAACGCTTCCTAAAGTTGTTTTGAAAAGCTGGAACTCATGTAGCGTTGTTCTTTCAAATTAAGGCCAAATACTTGCCTTGCATTAGCAAGAGACAACAGTGTCTCTTGATTTTTTCATATTCTTTATAAATATTTCCCCTGTTCCTGTTCTAAAATGTCCTCCTCCTTGTATCAATCATACTTATAAGTAGTCATTAAACTGATTTTGGAAAGAACTGGAATGACAATCCAGGGGTGGCAATGTGTGTTTGTCAGTCGGCCCACCGCTTTGGTCAAGACTTAAATAAATAAAGCTTGCCATTATATTTGGGACATATATTCATGGTCCCCAGAGGATGAACCCTACTACTTTCGTAATCCCCCCACTTTTCTTCGAACCCCGAAGTTAAAATTTGTGGTTTTATGTGAAATATCTCAACAATTACTGGATGCATTGCCATGAAATTTGCTACACACATTTATGTCCCTGTCAGCATGAATTGTTATGACTTTGGTTTTCATCTGGGGCCATCAACAGTACTTGCAAACACTGTGCTGAAGTACTGTCTCAGAGTGCTACTGGTGTGACTGTAGACTCTTTTTTTGTTAAAAACAAAGACAATATTCACTCTTGATTTGTTGCCAGGCACCCCTGAGTCATGACATATACATTAACTGATGTCTGTTCTGTTAGATGCTGCGGTCCACTAGAAGTTGTTATTGTGCATGTAATGTTATTGGGCACGTCTTTAGCATTCCTCATCTCATAAGTATATTTACTTTAAACCTTCTGCTGCAATAGCTTGCGCTTTGGGAAATGTTGTTTTCAATTACTAATGATACCATTACCCCAACTACGATAGCTATATCAATAATAATAATGAAGAAAGCCAAAATAACCTATTCTATTAATTCACATGTGGGAATTACCCCCCACATGTACACTATTAATAAGGATGGGACATTATAATAGAGGGCCCAGTTTAAGCCATCCATGACAAACTAAGTGAATTCATGATAGCAGCTCAACATACCATACTGATGGGAAAAAGGCCTGTTCCTCATCCCTGACCATGAAAGATACACAGCTGTCTACTGATAGGTTCCCTCCAGTGGTAGCCAGCATTACCCTGACAACAACTTCACTGCACACTGTAAATGCTGCTAAGAGGCCTCTGCCTAAATCATCAAGTAGAAAACTTGACATGCCGAGCCAGAAATAGCCTTCACTCCTCCAAAGATTTTTGCCTGCTCTCTTCCTTTCCACTGCTGATGTCAAACCTGGCATAATTCAGGCCGACTCAGGAATTCAGTACGCCAGACCTTTCCACTGTTCAATCCTCCGACTAGCTTTGCAACATGCCCCTGTTCATATCCAAATCCGTTTAAGGAGCCATGATTTGGGGCCAAAACAAACAATAGCAGATAAGATGTGGTCGTTTGATGTGGTTCAGGGAAATCCCTGTGAAACTACAAGAGCAAACATTACAAAAAATTTGATATGCACTATGGTGGAAGCTAAGTTTTCTTTGTGCTTTAACAGAGCAGGACTTATCGACAGTTTGGCCTTTGAAGCCAGGGAATCACCACAGCACAGCATGTGCAACACAATCAATAATCTGACAATACAAATACCCTCACAGCACTCAGTGCTGCATTATCTGACATATTACATCTATTACAAAGTTAATACTGTTGTTTCTGAAACAAAAATACCACAGTGATATGAAAAGTAAATGCAGATGGAAATGTGTGGTTTATCACACGTATTATTTCAACCAAAGCTCTATGTCGAGCTCTGTGTTGCTTCTGTTGTATGATAGTTTGTATTAGAATAGTATAGTATAGTATTATTCACTTAACATTTTGCTTTGGCTACATTTTGTGCTATGGCTTTGACAGCTTCCATGCTGATCTCATACAAAAACAACTGAATACAATGAAATACACCTGTTCACTTCGGGTTTGATGAAAGCATCGATAACAAGATTGTACAAGATTATACATGGTTTGGCTCCACCTCTGTTCAAACAGTTAGTATCAGCTTACAAGAGGTGTAGCAGGCGGGGACTGTATTTTCCCATTGAGAAATAGTTCTCTGCAATGTTTGTTAAAGCTAAGTGGAAGTCTATTCCAACACATTTTAGATAACTAGACATACGGTTTATTTATTGCTCATTGACATAAATTACCATCATTAGGCTGCTTACATCATTCCTTCACTTCCGAGTAGTAGGGTTGGGGTGAAAATGTCCTGTACATCTACAGTTCTAATAATGTCTATCACATTTATCAAGTTTTTGCTGACTTAAATGAGCAGTGTGTAGGATTTAGTGCCAGCTAGAGTTGAAATTGCAGATTGCAACCAATTTAAATACAGCTCAGCCTTCCAAGCAAGTAGGAGAAACTCCAGTGGCAGCGAAACTCACAAAAAACATGCAAGGCCCTATTTAGAGCCAGTGTGCAGTGTACTGGTTTGTCCATTCTGGGCTACTGTAGAAACATGGCGGGTTAACATGGTGGACTCTGTAAAAGAGGACCAGCTCCTTCTGTAGATAAAAACAGCTTATTCTAAGGGAACAAAAACACCGATTCTTATTTTCAGGGGATTATACACTAATGAAAACATACCTATGAATACCATTATTAACTAAATGTTACACACTGGACCTTTAATAGCTTAATTTCAAAAAAGAAAAAGCTATTATGTTATAGTAACTTCCTTTAAAAAATGTACTGTAAATTAAAAAAAAATATATATAGTAAATCCATAGGGCACCTGTCGGGCTTAATCTATCTTGCAAATGCTTATTTTTGGTATAGAAATTTTAGATAATACACTTTCATCTTTCACTGATCAGACTGCAGCTGTCTAAATATCACAACCCTTTGTGTATATCATGTAATACAAGTGGACTACCGTGGTTTTGCTAACTTTTCACTCACTATGGGGTCTTTGGGGAGGTTCACATCCTCCAGCTGCAGTGCTGAATCTGCCTGACCAGGCGCTCTGCCACACCTTGTCTCCCCCCGTGTACGTAACCCTGCTTCCAGGCACCGGAGTGGGATTAGGGCCCTATGAACCTCTGCCAGGCCCTCAGCGGATGTGGAGCAGCAAATGGGAGCATGTTGAACGCGTTTGCTTTGATCTCAGCAGACTGTACAGTTTACAAAGAGTTGATTTCTGGTACTGTCTCTGTCTGCGTCTTGGTAATAGATTCACCATTTTTCCGCTGTTTCTTATCCTTCAGCAAGATTTAAAAAACAAAAATACTGCCCATTTTTCACCAAAGCTAGACTGTATATATTATGACATGTTATGATGTGTTTCTGAGACAGCACTGTTTGGAAATGTATAAAGATATGATCAGCAGCTTGCCAGACAAGCATCATATAGCCCGCTGTACAAAAAAGACATAACTTGTAGTATACCCTTTTATATTCTTACATGCACTCTGCTTTTCCTCAGTTATTCCATCCAGTCTGTAAAAAATCCAAGATGAACTCGCTATACTCTCATTGTGTGAGTCTTGGCGCTTTGGGAAAGGCTCTCCCTGTAGACTAAATGCATGCTGAATTAGTTCTACATGGAGGGAGGAACCAAATCTGTTCTGGAAATGGTGCCCTCGGTCATATCCTTCATCACATCATCCCTGTTTGGATTTGTGGAAGGAAGAAAGAGGTGGCAAGGAGGGATTGAGGAAACAGATTAGCCTCTCGCTCACAGTCTATAGGATAATTACCTGCAGATGCCATGCAACATTTTTTATACATCCATATTTCATAAACTGGGTCCCATCGCTGGAAATTGTACCTGAATTTATATTCAAAAAAGGGGTAAAAAAAGACTGGAACTGATATGGGAAGGAAATAAGTGCATATCCTCCTTATTACAGGGTGTTGTAAAGCAGTCACCCCCTCATCCTTGCTGGAGGCATCAAGTCAGGCTAAAGGTGTAATATGCAAGGTCTTATGATGAAAGGAGGAAAAATTAACCACTGTAACTCTGCTTAAATCTTAGCATACTTATGTGTCTATATATATATGTATATATA
>NW_023339763.1:21538676-21542398 GCF_004916995.1 Morone saxatilis | reverse complement strand
ACACACACACACACACAACTGCAGTGTCCATTTGAAATGTGCCTGTTTGGAATGGACAAAATTCATTGTCAGTCAGCTGCGGAATGAATAACAGATAGGTGTGGACTTAAAGTCCAGTGTGTAGGATTTAGTGCCATCTAGCAGTGTAGTTGCAGACTGCAAGTCCCTCACTTCACCCTCTCTTTGGTTTGTCCATTCTGTAGGAGGATCTATTGGCAGAAATGGAATATATATGCTATTATTGTGTCGTGTGGTTGTGTGTGTGATGTGTGTATGTGTGTAGGGTGTGTATGTGTTATGTGTGTATGTATGTATGCTGATGTAGTTATGTATGTATGTATGTATGGTATACCTATATGATATCAGGCCATAACAGTTTATGAGCACCTCGACAGGGTGAAGTGGAATAAAACTGATTATTGCTGGTTTCATGGCAGCCTTCGGTGAGATTATGGTAAGCAGCAACGTCAAACATTTCCTCAAAGTTGATGTGTCTGGGTGGTCATAATGTTACGGCTGATCGGTATATATGTATATATGATATTATATTAATACATATATTATAAATATATATAATAAATACATATATATTATATATATATTATTTATAGGTATGTTTTCATAAGTCTATAATCACCTGAAAATAAGAATTTTTGTTGCCTTGGAATGATTTATAGCTATAGACACTCCGGGTTGCTTACATGAAGGCCACCATGTTGAACTACCATGTTTCTACAGTAGCCCAGAAGCAAACCAAACACTGTTGCGGAATATCGGCATGTGATTTTCTGCTGTCTATTACTGTTGTGGACAATAAAACCACAAGGAACAGCTTCTGTTTTGATGGAGGTAATGGGGATCATAAAAAAAATGAAATGAAATAATAATAATAATAATAATGATTGATTAATGAAAAAACGTAAACTATCCCGGTTATTTTAAAGAGTGATTGATACTTGTGTTCTGTAAATACAGATATGTCTCTTTTATACAGTATCTTTTGGGCTTCAGTGAAAAAGTGAAATATTTTAGGTATAAAGTGTCCTTTTGTTTCTTACCATCGGACCAGCAGGCCATGTTCCAGGAAGTTTTTCAAGTTGGGTAGTGTCTGTTGCAGGTCTGGGGTGGTCAAGCCATGTTGATATCTCAGCTGCAAAAAAAGGGAACACGTACTGTATCAATAATCTCAAACCACCTACCACATCTTATATCTGGAACCCTACTGAGTGGTGTGATAGCACTGGTGCGAATCACTTAGACACGTATGCACATTCTCCATGTTTGGATGTCGTTCGGAGAAGAAAGAAATACCACCTACAGGAGAGGTCTGAAGTCTACATTCTTTCACCATGACACATTTCTACTCTTCCCATGAAACTATTACTCATCTGGACACACAATGGGCATCCTTCCCTGATAACAGGCATGTGGACTAATATGTAAGGTGTGTGGAAAGACAGGGGATGGGATGCGGGTGGCAAGAAAAACCGAACTCGCTGTTAAAACATCTGGACGAAATGGGGCAAAAAGAGCACATTAGAAACCTCATTACATTCTCCCATGATCTCTCCCTCTCTCTTCAGTAGACCCACTACTAAATTTGGCCTTGAATTTTCCCTCCCTTGTACCACAGTGCTTTATATCATGATGATAGAATCAAATCCAGAGAAAAAAAGCAACAAGGCCACCTTGGAACTCCAGCTCTCGTGCCAGAAATATCTCCTCTAACAGTTGAATGATGTCACAGCGAGCCAACTCTTGTCCCGGAGAGTTTATTTAACCTATATTACTGAACAGCAGAGGAGGATCATGCCGCACGTCCAGCATATCTCTCCGAGGCCCTTCTGTCACACACACTGCCTGCACCAGCTGACATCTGTTTTGTTTCCACTTGGGTGCCACGGCAACCACTCTGATTTCTACACACACACACACACACTTCTGGCGAAGAGATGAAGCGCACATGACTCTGACACACCACTCACCCAGGATAACATATTGCTTCTCTATATAGGAGCACATAATGAAAGAGTGACATGATAATAAAGGAATTACAGAGAAGAGCCTCAGAGGGCACAGGTCACATTTCTTGTTCATTCGAGAGTTTTGTTTAACAGTTAAGGAGGAGACAAATGGTTTTCAGGGTATCAGCAGTCCTCAAAACACATCAATACTTGTTTTCTTGTGGCAAATGCTGCAATATTCATTCAGAACCCTGCTGTAGTACACAGGGGCTCTTGTAAAGCTTGATTAATGGCAAGAGGAGTGACATAAGAGTACACACAGGCCAAATGTGCATGTGTGTCAAATTTCTACAAGACATAAAATGGCTAAATCTCATTCTGTCTTAACAGCTGCCAGAACAATGTGTGAACTGTATGGCATAAACGGTACGGTATGTGTGTGTGACATTGACCAAAGTATTCACGTGTCTGTATCAATGTTCCAGTATGTTTGTGCATGTGTGTGTTCTGGCCTGAAATGGTCTGGGTCTGTTAGGGGAGTCATAGAAACAACAGTCATGACAGTATCAGAGGAGGGCTTTATCAAAAGAAGCTCAGATTGAGGGAGTTGGACAAGGGGTGTCGCCTCGAAACCCAGCTGGTGATGGAATGGTCAGAAACCTATGAGAACAACATAGAAATCCATTCATGGCTCAGAGTAAACCTCAGGGTCTGACCAAATGACGGCGTTGCGCTGTCCACAGGGCCTGCTGAACGGAATTGGGTTTGAAACAGAAGGCCAAGATCAATAACGCCACCAGTTTAGGAACAGAAAGACCATAGCAACATTGGGCAGGGGGCCTTGCTTGTTCTGTGGCCAGATGCTAAAAAAAGGACAAATCCCAATCTCATGGAGATCTCAAGGTTACAGTCTAGAAAGTATGAATCAGAAATCGTGAATCAGATATGAGCAAAGAATAAATATTATGGCTTCAGCAAAGATAAACAGCGTTGTTGGATATACTGTATGATTTCTTCTAAAAGGCCCTAACAAAATTCTATCTTTAAGTCCCATTACTTGGCCTGGGCTCTGAAGAGTGTAATAACCACACTGCGTGTCTGCTAGGAGCCCTATGTCAGATTACATGCCTGTATGTATGGGAGAGAGAAAGAGCATGAGGGCATTTGTATGTGTGCTTACTATTGTTTTCCTTATGTGAAGAGCTCTTGCCAAGCATGCAGCACACAGAAACCAGATATGAGTGAAGACAAGAGAGTGATGGGTGACATCACTGGCTTGCTCTGGGTGCACCTCATTACTATGAAGCACGTTGTGGGGGATTAAAAAATAGGAGGATGTTACTGTGAAGCACATGTGTGGATGCTTAATATTTCTGTGAGGAATGTGTCCAAGATTGTTCATAATGTATGCCTCCAACAAGCCAACACAGAAGAATTCATAACTAACTGCATGCATGTTCACTCAGGCTTTTGCCAAATGTCTGCCAGTGGGCACCAACAACACTTAAGCTGAGTGTCTGGTTGGCAGCAGTGAAGAGCCACACGCACTGGGTGACTGCTGCTTCACACTGTCTATGTAATACGATGTGTTAAACACATTCAGACAGTTTGGAAGACTGAATGCTGCAGCCCTACAGCTGACCTAGCACTCAGCCAGCTAGACTCTATCAATATTCATAAACTGGTCTGGCCCTCCCTGGTGGAAGCCGCATTGAGTTTCTTCTCTGACTGCACTATATGTGAATATATATATATATA
>NW_023339763.1:21536137-21538576 GCF_004916995.1 Morone saxatilis | reverse complement strand
TATATATATATATATGTGCGTTGCTCGTGGCCTTCATCCTGGGAAGGCATATATCCTGGATGCTCGAATATACAACCATCAACCCCCCTCTCTTCTTCTCTGTTCACTTGAGACGGGCAGAAAAACATTAGTGACCCGGCGGTGTCATCTGGAGGGAAAGAGAACAGGGAATGTTTTAAAAGAGGGAGAAATGTGTGAGGCAGCTTAATGACATAAAGCTGGGTTTCCAATTGTCGGTGCCGTGAAAGCTTTGACTGGAGGATGGAAACAAACAGCTAAGCAGGGAGGTTTAGATTCTGGTCTGTAAACCCAAACTGGTCTTTGGGAGTGTGTTGTAACTGCTATGAGGCACTGTGTTGTAATTGACATGAGGTAAAAAAAAAAAAAAAAACACAACAAACTGATTCCTGTTGCACACAACAGGAATGAAAATCTGCGCATAATTTCTCCAAAACCAGTAAAATGAGTATCTTGGACAACACAGCAACAAGAAACCATCTCTGAGTGTTTTTATGTCAACAACTCTAGACCAGATCATAAAAATTGCTCAGAATCAGTCCACTTGAGACGGCTTGTCATTTCCAGTTTCCCTTTCATACATCATTGTGATGAATGCTGGTGGAGTCCTTTGCGTGCTTGTGCATATGTGTATGGAAGAGTGCTTTCAAGCTGGCCACGGGGTTCTTTGTAATGGGGCTAACCAGATCGTGGTGAGAAATTCCCAGGGCCCATTGAGGACGGCTGAAAGGCGAGAGGAGGTGGAGGGGAGGGGGTGGAGTGGGGGCACCCACCGGGGCTCTTTCACATGATGACATAGTGAAACAGATCTGGCCAGGTCTCCTCGTCGCTGCTCACACCTTTGTGTCTGGACACTCCCTTCCCTGTTTACCTATTCAACAAAACCCACTCAGAGCTTTGGAGAGTCCGCAGCATGTGTAGTGGTTAATCAGTTAGTGTGACTGCAAGGTTTGGTATGAGTGTGTATGAGAGTTCATGGGATGGGCACAACTGACACGTCACATTTGTGAATTTGGGGACTCATCCTCATCCATCTCAAAGATAAAGTAACAGCCCAAAGAACGCAGCAGTGTATACAGCCCCCGCCTGCCAATCCACTGAAGCCACGACCACACATAAACACACTCAAACTGACTAGAGCCGGCGGGAACCAGCCAGTTTACAGTACATGCCACCCATCATTTGGCAAAACCTGCTTGTTTGCCCTGAGCTCTGTAGAGCGACTAAACAAACAGCCTGGCTTATGCCACGTATTACTGTTTCCCTGAGTTTGTCAGTACTAATCACTGTCAGATCAGACTACGAATGTAGGCGGGCTGCAGACAATTTTGAGGTTGATTGCTGCTGATGTGATGTAGGAGGGTGGCCCAGGTAACAAAGCACGCCTCCCCACTCTCCACCTTTTACTCTATGAGGTCACTGCGGGCACCGCTTGTCAACGCTGACATCCCAACAGTTCAACTGGTGCATCGTTTGACAAGTGGTCCTCCATCGTCACTGGAGATGAGCAGTGGAGGAAATCTGGGACGGCTGGATATTTTCATCAAGAGCGTTGTGTTTCATGTGTCAAGAGGTTAAAAGTCTCCCAATCAAACCCTGAAGTATCCTGTGCATGTCTGACCTGCATCACAGACAATCACCCTGTAATTTATAATCAGCAGGCTTTTGTCCACTGGGGTAAAAATAGAAATGGTTATTTTGCAGAGTACGTAGGTTTTACATACTCCCTGGGGAAGATAATCAGGGAGCTCATTAGGTCCTATGACAGCTTGTTATAGAGGGGCTAACCAGGTGTTCCTCCCTCCTACATCCCTCTGGTCAAACTGTGGACTGGATACTTCAGAAGAGACCCATGAGGCTGATGCAGACATTAGACCTCATATGTGGAGAACTGGAGCCATGGGAGATAACCTGCCACGCACAATATATCAGGGTTGTGTCTCTTCTGGTTAAGATGACTGATTCACGAACAGCTTGCATATCAGTGAATAAAAAAAGAAGCTGTAAAAACAAATAATATTGTAAGAATTCAATGATACTGTGGCGTAGCAAAATATCCTGCCACAAATAAGAACATTAGAGTGGACTAATTTGTTAGTGTAATTGAACAGTTCCTGTCACTTTTATCATAATTTCCACTGATACCACCAGGAAATGCTATGAAGTCTACATGCTGTGCTGTTAATTATTAAGCCAAAGCTAACAGTGTTAGCGTGACCTGCACGCCAAACAAAGTGGTCAATCAATCTGCAGAGTCAACTAAGCAGTTTTTAAAAGTTAAAAAACACCACAATTATTGTAGTTAGAAAAAATACTGGTGCTCAATCACTATTAAAATCTGACACATTATGCTAATGAGTCCAATAACATACTTGAAAACTGTGTTGCTTTAATGTGCTGTGCTTTAAGCCATTGTTGCAT
>NW_023339763.1:21520206-21536066 GCF_004916995.1 Morone saxatilis | reverse complement strand
ACGTTTGGCTGGCGCATGAAAACCACACACCCCACACAAAGTTCATGTTTTGTTCATGATTAAGCTCAAGGAGCTATCGACTCGAGCCAAGAATTTGCCTGCAGATGGTTCCTTCACACTAGACTGCAAGCACCAACTTTCCTCATGGCAGCAGGTAAGTTTTATTCTTCTCATTACAGTGGTCATTAAATGTGTGTATGCATGTTCTTGTTTCCTGTAGTCCTCTCATTATGTCTCTTTGTTTTCATACAACCAACTTACACAGTGGCATGTCGATCCAATTACTTTTAGTTTTTGTTTACAGCTCTGAGAGCCGCACATAGGCTCAGGATCTTTTGATCGACATCGTTTCTTCTCTTTGCCAACAGACCTGCTGTTGCCAACTTTTGGAAGTCCATATTTGAGGAAATAAACAATTTGTTCACCTCAGTGGGCTGATATGGTGCAAACGTTAGAGTGCTGTATTCACATTCACTGAGATTTCTGTCTGATCTATTGTTTTGACGTTTTAATAAACAGTCTGACTCGTCCAGCACTGGCGTTATCTTTTGTGGCCAAGCTGCAAACCCAGACCTTGTAAGTTTTTGTGTTATACAGTATATTTATTTTAGCCCAAAACCTACAACATAACACAACTATGTTTGACTATTAACTCTGGACATGGGGAAGAAATTTCTTGCCGTTCAGCTGACCCAGTAAGTGAAAACCAGGTAGTTACCATGGCAACCACTCTTAAACATTTCATTTGAACTGTACTTTTTCCCTTTGCAGTGTTGGTAGCTATGAACAAAACAAAAAACTTGTGGCACACAATTTCTCAGCTTCTACCTCAAACCTGAAGCTCTAACAGAAATGCCAGGAACCAATTGCAACATTATTTCTTAACACAAAGGTTGAAACTTACACATACATTTAGGCCAAAACAGCAAAGTATGGGGGTAATAATTTTAGGTTAGGAAATATATACAGAAACAACCAATGTCGTCCATAGTTCTTCTATACAAAAGATGATGATCAAGGTTTAACTTATAGGCCTTATCAGCCTATATTGTTGTTCAATGTATTTTGCCTTCTGTTTTTGTCACAACTTCATTTAATAAAGATTATTATCCCCCCTCTGAGAAGCTCTTTCTAGCTCACTGGTGGATTTGAAATGGTTGATTATGTCTGCTACAGTGCGGTGCTCCAATGATTCCGCCCATCTGGCTTATCGTGGGCACATAATGAAACTTCCTCTGTACAGCCTTCACTCATCCACTAAATAAATTATGCTGAAATGTTGACCAGGATGCCTACGAAATGGCTGAGACAAAATGGCTGCAGATGGAAGCTGTGACATGAAGTGAATGAATGACTGTAAAGACGAGAACGAGAATATGAGAATAACATGTTAATTCTTGTTATTTATAGCTATTCTCGTTGTTATTCGCTGACCTGACGTTTTTAGATTTTGCAGCCTTGTACTGGACAATGATAGGGGTAAAGCCCCCATGGTGCAATGGAGGCTCAAAACCTCAAAAATCATGTGGTACAGTGTGGAATATGAAATCAAACTTGATTAATCACTACAGCCTTTCATGTGTCTCAATAAATATACAAAGCAGGGCTGAAAAGTTGTTTGAGTCTGGCTCGAGTCATATAATTCATTCACAACAGAAATTCACTTCCCTTAAACTCGGAGCAGTTTTCTGGCCTTGAATACATGCCACAGTCATCATCATCCAGCCAAACTAGGAATCTGGATTCATAAACACCACAGGCGTTTGCTTACAACAGAGAATAGCTTCCCACATATTTAGAATGTGAAGATTCCCTGCTGTCTGATATGTGACTCGCAAAAAATATTTTCCATGCAAAATTTTGAGTTAAGATTACAATTATTTCATTTCTTAACGTTTCACTTAATTACATTAGATTTAGACTCTACGTGTGGGCAGAAAATAACATACTGAAATGTTGACGCTTCAACATAATAGCTAGAGCAGTGGCCTAATGGTTAGAGAAATTACTGTTCATCCAAATGGCGTGGCTTCAAACGTTCCAAAGGGCAAACAGAAAGAGAAAAGAAGGATCAACAAAGTATCACATTATTACTTCTCCTATGTGTGGAGTTTATTTTCATAAAAATGTTCAGAGGAAGTAAACCTCCAACAAAAGCAGCTGCGTAAGAACTCTTAAGCATCAGGGATTGTAAGATAAATTCAAACAAACAAAGAGGATAAAGCTGAAGCGGTGGAGTCCACCACTGAGACGAAGTTTCCATTGCCAGCAATGTGTGTATTTTGCACTGATTAGACAGAAGTCGGATCAAGTCTTTCAAGTCGTTATCAGATTTCATGTCAATATTAAATGTTGACTGGTTGATAAACTGCTCCCGTCGATTTCAGAAATGTGTCAACACAAGCGATAAAGAAGAATAACTGATGTCAGCAGGCCGGGGTTTTAAAAAAATTAATTACAGTTACATTCACACTAATTAAACAAATTAAAGAATAAAACAAACACCTGCTCTAGTTTGTTTATGATGGATTTCAAATTCAAAGAGTTATATTTTTAGACATGAGCTTATAGTGGTGGGTGGAAAACAAGATTAAGAACACTTTAAGGTTGTAGCAATCAAAGCCCATGCTTCTGCTGAGCAGCCCTCAATGTAAACAAGAAGTGTATGAGTAAGAACTTCCAAAGGTACTAGCACGACTGAAATGGAGCAGTTGTTTAAAGGGATGTAACAAAACTGTTTCTGTGTTGAATGAAAGTCATGGGTTAATTTATGGCTTTTTATCACCCTCTATCATTTTAAGGTCTGTAGCTCAGCTTACAGAGGCCTGTAACTGATCTACAGCACTAATATTCCCAATTATCTCGCTCAGGCATGTGAGCAAGACAATCAGAGCAGGGCTAAAATTAAGGGTCTAGTGAAAAAGTGTTGGTTGGTTTCACTTCTAAAAGCCTGAACTCTGTTGACATTGCTGATCAACTATCCTACCAAACCTCCAAGTTGATTTTGTGCTGCCGGCCAGGATAACTGTACTCACTGCAACTGTGGCATTAACTGCCTCTCAGAGTCCTCTCAAGATGTGCAAGGCCTAAAGCCTTTTCACTTTCATAAACATATCCACACCTCTGGACGATTAGATAGTAGATAGTGGAGCGGTGTGTTCGAGATTATGGTGTTTGACTAAGTTATTGACTTTAGCAGCAGCCTTATCACAGTAAGATGTTTAAGAACCAAGGTAAAGCGAACACTCGTGTCCATGGGAACTGCCTGACTGCATAGTTCATACTATATATGTTCGAGCACTTCCTTAACAGGTGAAATGTAATATTCTTTGTACTTCCTGTCTCTGTTGCCATTTCAAACAAGCGTGTAATAAAACCATTTTTAATATTGCGTACTCTAAGTTCTTCCACTTCATTTAACATCCTTTTACTCTCTCTGTTCTCCCCTCCTTTCTGTCTCCTCCACACTGTGGTAATGTAATACAGGTGTGGTGTATTCACTGTGCCTGAGTCGGATTCAAATGCAGCCCTAATTCAAACCAGATTCGTCCGTCGCATTACTTGTTGTTACACTTTTCTGAGTATCGTATTGCCGCCAAATTCAGTCAACAGATTTACATAATTACGGGAAAGGCTGTGTGAGATGAATAGGAAATTCAGTTAGGGAGACCACCGGTGACAAGAGACCAATGTCAGTCTCCTCTGACCCCAATCACCGCAGGGAGGGTCGGAGGTGGGTACTGACATGCCTAGTCTTAATGAGATCCCTTCATGATGCAGTTATTTAGTCTGTGTATGGGCTGGTCAGCAGAGGAAGCCAATGAGTGTTGTGTGCTACAGTGACACCTATTGGAAAAGCCGCAATCCATGAGGGTCGCTTCGGTCCTCAGGGCTAATGACCCTTGCCACTGTAACACTGGAGCCCAAGCTATTGCAGTCAAGTAACCAAACACCCACACAGCTTGTTTGTGAAGTCACAACACTGAGGTCAACTTCCTGTTAGCAGTATTGGCATGCAGGACCATCATCAATCCTCCATGGCAGCTCTCACAGGGACTCCTGGTGCCTGGATGAGGCACACCTAGGAGAATATGTTAATTCACTACTTTGTAGTTCTAAATTCAAAGCATACGGAGCTTGTTCTTGAGGGAAGCCACAAACGTTTGTGGTCTGAATGGCGACTGGTGCCAAACAGTTAAGGGCACAAGATGTGTGATGAGTGACTGGAGGGAAATGGAGGGAAGCCTGAACTCAGCACCGGTCTTCTTCGTAGTATGGAAAGCTACATTAATGGAGGAAAGTGTTGCTGAACAAACACAACAAACTTTGCCGTAGTTGTAGAATACCTTATAAATAAAGCTGCCAAATATAGTCATTAAAACTTAATTTTAATTTTAGCCAGTCTGATCACACTCATTTTATTATTTGGAATAAAAGTGTTGTGGTATTTTACAAGGGAAATCTTTTTTTATACGTATGTTGTGTTTCCACAAGGCCCCTAGGAAAATAGTAGGCCAGAGAGGAGGATGAATATATGGTTTGTGGGCAGGTGCCTATCCTGGCTTCATGCTGCCCACAATTTCTCTCCCTTCCACTCCTTGTGAATGGATGTATTATTTTCTTTTCGTTTCCTCTTTATTTTGTGGATGGCTTTACGACTGAGATTTTCTATTAGTATTACCACTGGATTGGGGGGTCACAAGGAGAAACTGGGCTGGCAAATTGTGTACATTTCTCTTCATCTGTCGGAGTTACTAACTTTCAAATGTATTGCTTTCAAAGTGATGGTTGTCAAGAGCTACTTATCCAAATGTCTGCTTATTTTAACTCTATTTTAACAAGTCAAAAGTCATGTAACTGAGCTATAACAAAACATGAATAATAACATACACTGGGATTCAGTTTGCTTGTTTCTCACTATTCCTCACTACATGAAAATAGCAAACATTTGCATCTGGCAAATAACACTACAGTATAAACCTCTTTCAGCTTACTTCATAGAAACCGTTTGTCAAGTATGAATACAACCTTGATGACAGTAAAATGATCACGACTGGCCTACAGTACAACTGACTGGCCAAGTACATGCTCTATCAAAACAGTAACCAGAGAGGCCCAGATTAAAGCTCAGACTTCCAATATTTCACAGAGTTCAAAGGGATTTCCAGCCAGATCCTGCTGCTATTCTACCAGGATAAAATATGCAGCATCAAACTGCTCTGTGGAGGAATTTGGGTTGGTGAGGATAAACGTATAAATTGGAAAATGAGAGGCCTTTCATATATCCACATAGTGAAGGTTTTAGCTATGTGAATCACATTTAATATACAGTACGAGTGTTTATTTACCATTTATATGCAAACAGGGCATACCATTTGTAAGATTTTAGTTTTTGTGTGTATCTCTGTAAATGTGTGTTTGTGTATGAGCCGGATAGAGCCATCAGGATAAGGTTATAAACATATTAAGTATTAGCAGGCATCCTAGTTGTAAGCCGACAGATCAACTATGCCCGAGCTTTTGCAGAACAGATCTGGATTGTGATGAGCTTTCCAAGAGCCACTGGCAGAGACAAAGTCCACATCATGCTACAGAAGGAACTCTTACATGAGAATGTTAGACAGAAAAAGTACAGCCTATGTGAAATATGGCATGAAAGGTGAGCGCCATTTCTCATCGCTCCTAGTCACATTTGACAGTATTAACGACCAAATTTTGTTAACCTAAACTGGGATTTCTAAAAAGTGATGTGACACTGTAAGATCGTAACTACTCTGCTAGCAAAAAGGAAACAATAAACACATTAAGACAAGTAAACGTACTTCTCCAGTCACTGGCTCTGAGTCACAAATTATACAAACAAACAATTATGTCAACAAATTATGCAGTAAAATTCAGTTCATGTGTTCGGTAAATACAGAAGTGATGAAAATGATTTCTTGAGCAGGGGATAAAAATTCAAAAGCAGCATAATGGTACAATAAACAAAAGAAAAGAAAAACTCTTGGCCTTCTTTTTCATTGGCTCCAAGTATCAAATTGAAACCTGCCACAGTATGGGAAGAGTATAGGCTGTGTCCGGTTTACTTTGGAGAGCCTGGAGCATTCTCTGGTCATCTGGGTTTGTTCAACTGTGACCCTGCATAGTGTTAAGGATGTTAAAACTTTTCTCTTTTTTTTCCACTGCCGATGAGCTGCAGTGTTCGGAATTGAAATAGTCCAATACAGAAAGATTTCTCTCACAATGAATAGCTGATTAGAATCAGGGACTGGGCTTTGCAATCCATGGTGGACAGCAAAGCCACATTCTACTGTGTACGGTGATTGATTTTACCTAGAAAGCACCGCAATACTCGTGGCAAAAATCCCATGCGCTGCATTATTTATTTTAAATCAGATAAAGAGGTGTAATCTGTGATTAGACTGGCAGATCCAAGCTCATAATGTCTCAGACTCCGTGCTGTCCAGAGTTCAACCCAACCTTAACTCTGTGCTCAATAATACTGTAAGAGCTCGCAGCTCTACGTTTGTTTGCCTATGATACAATGATTAGAATCATTTGCTATACTTCCTCTCCAGCTGTTGCTCCATGCTTTACAGCCAGACAAATAAATATACTGTGATATATTTAATATAATAAACATAATACATTTAAATTTCTATTAAATCCCTGTGCAGTCAAATCAAAACAACCCAAAAATATTGCTTTCTCTAAAACAGACACATATTATGAAGCACTTAATGTGTCTCACTCCTCTCCAAAAAACAGCTGCAGGGGTTTTCATAATGAATAAATAAATGCATTAATGGCTACATGGACCTTTTTTTATTTTTTATTTTTTTTAAATGTGACCTAATTCTCAAGGAACCAAATCCGATTAAGAGAGGCAGAATGATGAACAAGAAACAAATAGCTATTGTGTGGTCAAGTCTTTTTTTCCCCTCCACACTTTTGGTGGCCAACTATGTGGATTGTTCCATTAATTCAGTGTGAGGGAAAGAGTGTGAGGTTGAATGTGTGGTTTCTAACTCTCTAATGAGCTGGAAGAGGGCCACCACTGAATTGAATGGAAGGTGAAAGTGAAATACGGGTCGATCCGGCTCTCTTACAACAGCCGGTTCACATAAACCAACCACATTATAACATCTGTCATCTCATCAGTAACATAAAAAAGTCAGACTGACAAAATATATTAGATCCATTAATGACATTTGACAAAATAAGACTGAAAGTCAAGTGAAATAATACTAACCGATCTAAAAAAAAAAATTCAAACAACTGTTCACGCAGAGCCTCTCATCAGTTGGATTTATTGATCATGGGGGGAGATGAATTATGACATTGCTGCTGACAGGTGAACTTCTCTGGCTGTTTGGTTCTCACAAGCACTGGAAGGAGCAATACTCTATTCCTCCCAAGAACAACTCTGTGCTCCAAACCCCTTTACTCCGACGGTTGTGAGGTTAAGGCTCCAAACACATAAAAGCCAAACACATGCGCTGACATAATATAATTACAGCATGTGCGTTTGTGTTTATATTTGTAGTTGGATGGATACTTAGGTAAGGCAGGGTGCAGTTTCTGTGGACACCATCCTAATTGCTCCGAAAAGTGCGAGCCAACGACTTAGCTAAGACATGTTTGTCTGTTTCCATGGGGACGACAACAGTATTGGCAATAATTTGTCCACTAAAACTTTAGAGATGCCTGCTTGGCGTCATAATGTGTGCGTAACAACCTGGAGTGCAACAACAAACAAAACAGTTGAGATGCAATCAAACTGAATCTATATATATATGATATAAACTCATGTGTAACTGGAATGTGTAACCTTTTAGCACTGACACACTCACACACTCAGCAGTTATTTTCCTGTGAAGCTGAATACAATTAACTACTATAATTACACTGTAACTTATTTTATAAATTCCTAGAACAGCTTCCTGTTCTAATTTTGATACCGAATGTGTAAATTAAAATGTATGGTCAAATCTTGCATGTTCTTTCACTACATATTAGATCTTTTATGTTTTTGCATCACATAGGTCTATACTGTAGGTATCAGTATATATATCTATATCACTATACCTTGTGTTCTGAAGACCATGATAAACATGCAGCTAATATCTTACAAGCATTTAAAATACGTTACTCACATTTAGAAAAAACCTTACAGCTTACACTAATTGTTTTCAAAGCTAAAGAAACCACCCTCGCAGCCTCCTTTTTTAACTTGAGCTGGTGTTTATTTAACAGCTGCTTTCATGAGCCACTTAGCCCCTTTTTCTCCAATAACTGTAAAACGATTATTTGGCCTCTGGGACAACAGGCCTGGGTTCATCATAGACGCTTCATTAATAAAGAAAAAGCTGTGGCTGGATGGTACAGATGATGACATGACGGCGAGGACACCCTACCCCTATCCATTCCTCCTGGCAGAGTAATGGAGGCTGACATCAGGGGTGATAGAGAGACACTCCTCTAATGAGGTGAGACCTTATTTGATGGAGAGGAGTGTTGGGAGCGACTGACATTAAGAGAAAGGGGCTGATGTTGGAATTAACATGATGAAACTAAATGAGGGGAAAGAGGCATCGACTCTCTTAACTCAATGATGAGTTCCACTGAAAGAAGCCTGTGCTGCAGAGCTGCGGTGTTAATTCAGATGAAAAGCTGCCGATTGGCCAGAGTCATAGACCTGTAATGAAATCCACATGGAAGCAGGAACGGCACTGGATAGAAGGACTAACGCAGAGCCAGGATAGCTGATATTTTTTCAAATACTGACCAGATGGGGCCAGCATTGTTTTATACTAAGAGCTGTTTAATGTCATTGAGCCGCAGTAAGGCCTGCACTCATGATTGAATACCTCTACTCCCAAACACCCATATGACAGCACACAGGTTTGATGAATTAACAAGAAAAACAAGTTTTTCTAAACTTGCTGACATAAAATATACTTGGTCTCTGCCCTCTCTATTCTCATGACAAGTTGGTGGGGCCAGCCAAAAAAAGCCCACAAGTAGAGAGAATTATTTTTGTTTGTGTGCCTTGGTCCAGTTTCCCCTCTGCTTTACCAAGACAAAAACAGAATGGATCCAAACACTGCAGATATTTTAACACACAATGACATAACTATGATCAAAGGAAGAGATATAACCTCTAGTGGAAAAAAAAGGTCTAACTTAACTTGCAATAGACTGTCTAATGGGGTTTCCTTCAAACCTAGGCTAACGCTTTTAGATATGAGCACAGAAACATGGCTGTTGACGCAGAGTTGAGAGAGAGGAGATATCTGTAAAGGGGGCTTTGGAGAGGATTGGTGCTGAAGTGGAGTGGTATAAAGCATATAGTGAGACAACAGGAGAGCAGTCTCCAAACAAACAGGCCTCAGCTACAAATTCCAACCAGCTGGAAACTGCAGACGCACTATTAAGTAAATGATGGAGCAGAGCAGCCAACACTTTCCAAACACCCAGAATCACAGCAAACCCCTCGTTTTCAGAACATTTTGCCAGTAAAATCCACAGTCTGACCTGTGGGAAGAAGCTGTACCGACACAATAATCGCAACATGATTGCACTGATTATAAAAGGCGATACATAAAAGCAAATGAAACATGCCACTCCATGTGTCATCTCTGGATCTGGGCCTATACATTCTGATGTTGTGAGATAAAATATATCAACGTCCCTCTCCGTCCTATGACATCTTTTCCCTCATCAATCTCTGCAAATAACATAACATTTTGGCTCGACCGCCTAGAGATACCAAACATTGGTCAAGGCTTAAATAACCAACAAATACTGAATATTTTGGCACATTCTCTCCAATCACTCAATCTCTCTCTTTTAGGCACACACACACACACACACACACACACTTACACACACAGACGCAGGATTAACATTTACTTTTGCCCTTACATTTAGTGGAACTAGCTCCTCTGGTGCCTCTTTGCGGTGATGGACAAACCTGGAACTACCAACCACTAAATGTGGAAATTCAATTAGACGAATTTAAGTGTTTCATAAAGTCATAGGTGGCTGTCCAGAGGAATTCCCATAAAACCCTGGAGCTCAGGCGTAATCGCAGCGCACTGACGGCCTTGCTACGTACACACACCCAAAACTGGAAACCACAGAGCAGTGACATACACTTACAACTGCGGTCTGAGACCTGCTTATAAATCGCAACTTCTGGCCGACGGCAAGCCAACAGACTACAAAGACCACTCTCTCTCCATTGTACTGGTCAGGATCAAAAACAGAACCTGCAGGGCGGTTAAGGCTTTCTGATCACAGCACCTCAAACGCACTTTCTAACGCGGCTTTCCACGATCTCCCTATTACAGCAGTATATGGTAAATACCTGTTTATGGAAAAGGGTGCTCCCACTTCTGGTTGTAAAAAAAGGGTCCCACCAACAACTCAGCCTGGCCAATAAGTGGCACTGGAGGCAAGCTGTAGCTACCAACAAAAGTTTGTGATGGAAAACCAGGACCACACAGTAAGACTATGAAAACCCACGGGCATAGAGAGGTGTACGTTAAGGCCTGGGTTTGGTTAATACATAGCTTGAACAAGGAGATACAGAGAACCACAGGGCGACTAAACCACTTTTCCTACACGCAGTTTCTTCAGAGCAGAAAAAACTGTTCTTATCTAAATGTAATTTCTCAGTAGCCATTCTTCATGTAGCAGTGCAGGCAGCTGGTCAGGTTTCTCCTCACACATCTCTTGCTTGGCCTGGGCCAATACACATAAACCACTGGTAACTCCCAATGCAGGTTTCAAAACATTTATCAGTACAGTTAGGTTTGGCAGCATTAATAATTACTAAATATTGCTTATTATGAAAACTTGAGATTATGCGTGCATATAAACTGCAATTAAAAAGGCAGATTAACAAACACAAGCTATTGGATGTGAGGATAATTCACCAATAATCTAACATCCCTATTATCATAATCATATTCAGATATTGTCTGTCCAAAACATACAATGTACAATCCAAATAAAATTACAGAGTACTGCAGGCTTCAAACTAAACTTTTTGACGGATCTAATCTTAAATCCAGAACCATAAAAACCACCACTTCTCTCTCCTCTCCTCCCTCTTTGCATCAATCACCAGAGGGGGAGAGCAGACAGCCATCAGCCTACTGTCTCTGCTCCTGTCAAGCTGTTAACAATCTCACAATACAACTCTCAATTTAACCCACTTATAACCTGCCAAAAATAATTTCTTGCTTGAAATGGGATAAATAAAGTACACTAATGAAGTGCTTTTTACTGTCAGCAGAGTACAGAGATCTTGTTAAAAGTGGCACCTTAATGGTGTTCAAATGCAAAACACATTGTCAGATGCAGGGTCTATAACTTATCCTCTATTAGATGTAAGGGGATGATTATCCAACATTTGTACAGCATGTGGCCATGTGGGAAATGACGCTCGCAGCATACAGATTCAGGCTATTCTTCAGAGGGCTAAAGCAAAAACAGACACGTTTATGGCTTGGCCTAAAAGGAAACTTCACTTGGTGCCTCATTTCTTCTTTCCTCCTTCCTGTTAAGGGTGAAAGTGAGGTATATTACGTTGACTTGGCGCTACATTTTCTGGTGCCTGTCCCGCCCATTATGTGTTTTATCATATCAATCCCTGTAAAATGGAAAACGGATGTGGCTGTTATGGAAGGATGAAGACAATGAGTGGCAGCAGGCGGTTGAAATGGCCTGATTATTTCCAGGCCCAGTCTGTCTTAGGGTAGAGATGGTGGCAGAGCCTGGGGAACCGTAGTGGAGGGTTCAGGTAAACAAACAGCGTACAGTGGGCTGCATTATGATTTCTGAACATTGAGGAGTCTGTTTGTTGAGATGAGGTTTCTGCAGAGGCGGCTGGACAGAAGAATGACTGCTGTTGTTCAAGGGGGACAGTGGAGATGTAATCGGCTGTTTTTCTTTTTTCTCAAACGTTCTCTGGAACACACGAAAAGTGAGTCACGAACCGCAAGCCTCAGCTGGACAAGGAGAGAAAGACCAACAGGCTTCTGAGGGAAACCTGGAATAGTTCTGTCTAAAAGTGTTTTAGTTCTCGGAAAGATCCTGCTGAGAAACAGGCTGAAGCTCCAGTTTCTGCTCTCATTAAAGGGAATTCAAGCAATGGAGGAGCAAAAAAATTGGTGATACAGCAGATATGACCAGATAGAGCAAACTTTTTTTCCTGGGAGCAATGCCTTGGAGATTGAATAATGGATCTTTGACAGCTATGTTCTTTTTTCCCCATACAGGATCTTACACATTATAGCTATGACTATCACTGCTATCTCATTCAACCCTGTTTGGTATAATACTGTAAAGATTTGAACATAAATGAAGAAAAGTTTGTAAAACATGTGACAAACAAAATGTAGATTAAAGTCCTAATAGGACTGTCATTTACAATGTAAATATATATTACTCTAGGAAGATGGAAGCACATATTTTGAAATCCTACATTTGACTACTACACAATTAATTTGTACATACAACTCATTGTACACAGCCATTTCTGATTCACAGGCTTGTGGACCGACAGAGAGTAAACACACAACTGCCTACAGGAATGTCAACTGTGGAAAAACTGAGTTTGTGCGCAAATACGGTACGCCCATTGTTTCACTATAGGGAGTCAAAACAGACTTGTAGATTCTGTACCATCTCCAACATCCACATTAAAGAAGAAAGGAAATAAAGTAATAGGTGGAGATAGTTTTCATTGGGGAATTTTAACAGTCTTGACAACTCGGTCGGTCGTAGGTGGAGGGGAGTTATGAGGTGGAAGGGAGCTGTATAATGTTCACGTTTTGCATGTCTTTGCTTGGGTCATATGGTTTTTATCGAAGCACAATTACATGAGCTAATGGCTACAAAGGGCTATGCCAAGACCATATCTTCTGACTGGAGTCACAAGCTTTGTCACAAAGGTGAAGAGCTGAAGGACGTTCTTCAACTTTGGAATAGGTGGAACTGACAAAGATGATATGTTTGAGAAAAAAGCAAGAGTGGAGAGAAGAGGGGGTGAATGGGTTTGCGTGCAGTCACCTCACCAAACCTAAGGACACGTACGGTATGTTTCTATATTATTTTGTTTAAGATGGCAAACAGAGACTGCTCTCCAGCCAAATCACTTTTCAGTCACACATCAGTAACACTTATGTTTAACCTCACCTTCAGTGGTGTCAGTGGAGCAAAATGACAATATCTCTTGTTATATTGTATCCAAAACCAACAAGGTCTCCTTGTATCGTGGAGATTAGTGAAAACTTTATTTTTACTGTTTGTATTGAGGCTTATTGGCGGGTGGATCATACCATGTACCCACAACATCTATCAACACAACAGTCTAAATCTGGCCTTTGTTGCATGTAACCTTGCATTTATTTGATTATTTTGAGATGTTTAACACAGTTTTAGACTCAACATGAATATAAAAAGCAAATGCTCCATATTTACAACTAGACTTTACTGTGCTAATTAACTTGATGTAGGTGAGAATGAGTTAATGATGAATATAATGAAATTCAGTATTTATTTACGAATAATTTATTATTACTTAGTAATGCACTACATCATTCCATGTCCACCCCTTCCATGAGTGAACTGTCACCCTATGGGAAAGACTAATTCTTCCTTATTACTGTCATTTTTGAGCAAAAGTTATTCTTGCTAGAGTACCTACGACCTTTCCAAATAGCTTAACCAAGAATACCTTCAGCCAACCAGCTCCTGTTCCACTTTCTGCCACCTCCACTAACCACTAAACACAGTGGACTACCCCATGACTCATTGCCGTATTTTATGGAGCCACAGTTGCCACTCTTAATGGCAACAGGAGCTCTGACGTACAATCCAGACCACCAGAATGGCACTCTGCCTGCAGATCATGCTGTGAAATTACCTAGGGACTTGGAAGGTGGGAGACTGCAAGAGACTTTCCCCAGTAGACAGAAATAAAGGTGAACCCATAGGTGAAAGGGTTGGCCCACAACAGATTTGCTGTGTGTTAATTCCCAATAGTACGTTTCCTGTGCCCAAGGCCCACAAAATATGATACACCAAGCTTTGTGACTGAGAACTAATTGCTGTGCCCACCCCCTCCCAAAGATTTTGTGTAGCATCAGTTGTCATCTAATCAACCCCACATGCGTGTTTCACAACAACGTACCCTAGTGGATAATACAGAGAGTAAGTAAATTCAACACATGGCATGCCTCCAGACGAAAGGTTGCTGGTTTTTCTTTGGAGTCAGCCACACTAACTTGGCTAATTTGTCTCTGTGAATGGAGTAATGTCAGGTTCAACATTTGTGTGCCCCTGTGGATGGGCACTTCAGGCCCAGTTACATACCTGTGGACAACTACTCCAAGCAAAGCACCAGCCAGATTCCATTAATTTAACAACGAAGCAGAGAGAAAATTCACATTCTCTGTAAATCACACTCACGTTTTGGTTTCAGTTCAACTGGGACCAAACAGAAAATATGCATGTTAACAAAATGGCAATGTCTCCACATAAACAGGAGTGACTCACTCAGGCGTTCCAGATTTTGCAATATTTACTGATTGCACAAGAAATAAGAAGGAGCTAGAAAGAATGGCTGGGTTTCAGCCCAGAAATTCCTCAAAGCCTTTTTTTAAACTTCTCTTTGTCAAAGAAATTAACCTGAAGTGGCAACATGGGAGTGTGTTACCACCTGACATCCAGGGTGCTCCAACCAGCCTCCCCATCCTTGCCCCTGGCCTTATGACACTAGGCCTAATAAAAACAAACTTCTCCCTCTGCCACATCAAAGGTTCGACCTGCTGCGGCCCTGATCCTTCGCCAGCTTCCCTGTATCACTTTCAAACACAGCCACACAGGGCAATTTAATAAGAGATGGACAGCTAATGTCTCCCACCCAGGCTCTAGTCAGTCAGCAAACCAGCCAATCAGGCAGTCAGCGGGGTCCGCTGTGAAACCAGACCTCTGCTTTGTATCACAGAGCCAGACACTGAACAAGCTGTGCAATGGCTGCATAACACGCCTGGCTCAACCAAAGGAGGCCATTAAAGACAAAAGAAGAAAAATTTCAGAAACCACAAACTAAGTAACTGTCTGCTGCAACTTAAATGCTGTCTGTTGGTAAATCATATCAGCAGTAGAAGATCCAGGCTCAATGTGAAAGGGTCAGCAAAGCAACCATTTCCTAATAAAAGACCCAAGAAATTAACAAGAAACATACAGCCGAGCAGGAGTGAAACAAAGTCTGAGAATGAATCCTGATTGGATTTAAGAAGAGAATTTACATGTAGCATTAAAGATTTCTCTTGCTTCGTGCACTTTCCCAGCCTTAACTCACAAAACTTGGTCATGATCAGATTCACGGGAGCAAACAGATTCATGCGGTGTGCAGAAATCAACCAAATAGAGATGGGGAAGCTCTGTTTGCAGTGGGTTCTATTTTATCAACTGTGACATGTTTACCACTTCTTCAGTTTTGAAACAATGGTCTATTATCACTTTCATATGGAGTTGGACTACTCATGTGGCAATGTTATATTGTTTTGGAGTCAACCTGATAACTCATCCTTAACGTGGACGTAGTCGGGCACACATGGGATGCATTAGACAGGACTTTGAATGAAAGATGAAATTTTATCCTGTAAAAATACTAATGCTCTACCGAGCTGTTAAAAGGGGAGCACATTTTCGCGCTTTGGTGACAATGAGAAAAAGTGTTTTCTTCTAGGAAAGCTTTCACGGGGTACAATGATCAAATTTGTTAATTTTTACGTATGTGGGTTACATTTAGTATGCCGTGCACCCTTTCAGTCACTGAG
>NW_023339763.1:21473422-21520106 GCF_004916995.1 Morone saxatilis | reverse complement strand
GGACCTGTCACGGACCAGCCGGCAATTCTAGGCGGTTGCATCTGTATCAATAGTCTAACGTCGTTTTTTTACATATAAACTCTGAACAATGTCCTGAGATTTTCCAAATTTGCCATCCAACAGGAGATTGTTCATACCAAGACGTGTTCTCATATGTTGGAATACTATGTTTGGTTTAGACGAGGGGTGTCGCCTGGGTAGAGTGCGCAGGAGCAGGAGGAGAAAACAAAAAAACCTGACCTGTTTTTGTGTTGATATCAATACAAACAGAGTTTCAAAATGACCACGAACCACAAAACTAACTGTAATGGAAGGGGGCGATATATGTGGAGCATGACTGCAAAAAGATGCTTCGTGGTGCGCTGGGATTTTAACTGAACTATGAGCAGGACGCACACTTTTACTTTCTCTGCCTGTGTGGAAATCTGATATTTTTACATTACTGATGACAAAAAAGGCATTAAAACTTGAGGTAAAATGAGACGCGTAGGCTGGTTTTGATTGGCAGATAGTCTATATGAAAATGAAAATGATAAACGCAGCTACACACCGTGCAACATCCAGAAAACACACATGTTCTTGCTGTGAATTCTCCAGATGAGCTTCTCAATAAACACTTAAGCTCACACAGAATTTGGACTACAACTTTTGGCTGACAGTAATGTCTGGTGAAACTGATTTGGATATTTTTGTTTTCACATACAGCTCCTCTGGGTAATGTCTGAATAAATCCAGAGTTGCAATGCATGTGTGAAAGGGGCTTGATTAAACGTTCGGCAAGAGTGATCATGCAGTGCTACATGTGATGGCACCACATGGTTAAGATTCACGAAAATCTTATGTGTGGGGGTTATGTGAGTTGAAAGGTAGGGATATCCATTGAGATGACTGCACGCCAAATGTTCTACATGTGAAAAAGATTATATAGTGTCATGCACATTTAAATCTGTCTCTCTCTCTGGTTTAAAAACACAGTATGCTGTGCATATTTAGGTTTAGCCACAACATCCTATATTTTACTTACATATTATACTATCACAATAAGCTACTTTCAATGGTTTAACAAGCTATGTTAATCTAGAGATTGCCTGCCTCACACACTATAGTATGTATGCAAAAGTACAATATGTTCATCTTGTGGGAGTAAAAATCTTTTCTTGGAGCTTCAATGCAAAATATTTGCCAGGTTTTAAAGGTGTCTGTTCAAAGTCAAAAACGTCACCATGCTGAAAATGCTTGCCTGAGTCCATATGTGAGGATGAGGAGGAGAAACATGTGTGTGTGTTCATTTTTGACAGTTATTATAGTGCAGTAAAATCTATCAAATTATACCGACCTCAGTAGTTCAGTCCAGCTAATATTTCACTTCTGACTTGAGAGTGCATATTGACAAGCAGTGATATATGTTCATATATTTTTACAGTCTATCTATAATGTTGTCATCGCTTGATGTGTCTGATTGTTTACACAAGCTGTTAAAGCCCCTTTTGTGATATCTGGCAGTATAAATAAGATTGACAAAGCTAATTTGATGGTATAAGTATCAGATTACAGTTTAGCATTACTTAACTATGTGCACTGAGCTAACAATGTACCTTACAGTCCCAACCTTCAATAATGTCTTCCATTTTGGATTAATTACATGCACACATCATTATTTAGACACAACACACTATATCCAGTGAGACTTTTTTCAAAACACAACAGGCTGCTTTGTTGCTCCCATTGGTGCTTTCAGACAGCCCTTATTTTTCCCTTATTTTTAGTTTTGTATCTGGCTTCTCTTTTTGTATCCTATTTTATTTACTCTTGGACTGTGGTGGGAAGATGGCAGACTTGGATATTGGCTAGCAGCTTGTGGTCTTATATTAGAACTAAAACCTCCCAAAGTGCAGTGGTTTGAAGTCAGCCACCTGCTAGTGCTAATTGCCCCCTATTATTCAGTGATGAGGCCCTTCATTCCCGCCTGGACAAAGAAGAAAACAGGGAATGGAATGCAAATTGTTAAAAGTCAGTGCTAAATGTCTGAGGGATGAATGGAGGGAGTAACCCAGGTCAACACATTAGGTGTACTTTAATAAGCACGGACAGGTCAAGAGTTCAACCCTCCCCTGAGGTGTTTGTATTTAGAGGAGATGGAGGATAAGAGAATGAGAAACCAATTTAGAGCATTAATTCAACTTGTGTGCCAAATGTCACCGGCACACACAGATACATTTCATGTTGTGACTTTCTGCTCCTTCAAAAGCACTTTAAAGTGTTGCCTGTGAAGTCTGATATATCTTATTCCTCTGTGGCACAGAGCTCCATTGTTGTCCAAAAACTATTAACAGCACTGTAGAGTCTACTGCCATGCTAGCAACTCTGAGAAGCTGTATTAAACACAGTGGTGCTTTCAGCTACATGCTAATGTCAGCATGCTAACATGCTCACAATGACAATACCAACACATCATGTTAAGCATGTATCATTTTCACTATGTGTACCATCTCAGTTTAGCGTGATGGCATGCTAACATTTGCTTACTAGCACTAAACACAAATTGCAGCTGAGGTTGATGGGAATGTCACTCATGTTGCAGGTATTTGATCATAAACCAAAGTATGGCAACAAGTGAAAAATCAGGGGATCATTAAAGTCATCGGAGATCTCAGCATCTACTGATTGTCTTCAATTACTAAATGCACGTTATATGATATGCCAGTGTTTACAAACACACGACTTCCACGTCATCTTAAGACTTTGGATTGGTTATACAATGCAGGTTTTTTTAAACTCTGTAATTGTTTCCACCCAGTTTTAGCAATAAAAGCCTAAAGAAAGTGTTTAGAGACTGAGTCTATGAGTGTCTGTACAAAATTTCATGGCAATGCACCACTAAAAGTTGACCAACTGACGGACCGACATCCATACCAACAATTGGCCGCTACCATGGCTAAAAACACATCAGTTCCTTCATTAGGATGAGCACTGTAATAGTACAATGAGTCAATCCCACACTGTCCTGCTGCTCTAAAAATACTCCCAAGCACACAAAATCTGTGGCTGAAAATTAGTTTTTTTTACTTACTTTATTAATGTTTGAAAATGATTTGATTATTTTTGAATTAAATTAATACAACAGCCTTTTCATTATTGCCAGCCTTTAAAGTGACTCCAGAGGTTAGTGAATGCATGTGTACTTCTGCGTGCACAACAGGTTCCTATACACTAAATAATATAGGCAGCAACTCAATGCAAGAAGCAGGAGAAGCGCTTTAGAATATATAGTATTAATTTTATACCATTACCTGTTGTTTCACCACCACAGCGCCTTCCTCAGGCAACGTATTGGTTTCAAGAACTCAAGAATTATTAATGTAATTAATACATCTTCTCTCAAAATTTTAAGGTCCTTAAATTTGTCAATGCTTAAAGTGCTTAAAGTTTCCATTCAAACACTGGTAGCAAAGTGTGTTTATATATTACCTGGGCAATGTTCTTGTTGAGCAAGTAGACACCATATTCAAAATGAAACCGCTCTCCTCTGGGATACAAAGGGAATCTGTGAAGACAGGAGAAAAAGACAAACATAGTGTTACACATGGAACACTCGATTTGTTCCACTTGATCCATTACCAACAAAGTCTAGAAAAAAAAAGGTGTTAAAACACACTCGCAAGCTAGCTCGGCAGTGCAAAGCTTACAACAGCATTATATCCATACTGCATATCACAATATAGGTCTATACATGTGAAAATGTCAATGAAGGATAATGGGATTAAAAGGGGATTCATTTCTTATTCATTTTACTTTGGGGGATTCAGACAACTGTTGTTCTTTGGCTTGGCAACAGGCAATGAATTTTTCACAGCATTGAAAGTGGCCGTTCATGTAGCCAGCGGCGTTTACAGCCTGTAACACTTGCAGATGACTGAAGAAGCTGTGTCTGGGTCTGTGATCCAGTCCCACAGATGCCACCTCCGTGCCGTGTTAAACTGAAATATCAAACAGAAGCAGAGGCGTCCAAACAGCCTGTCCATCCGCCTCTGAGCAGGAACAAAGAGAACTTTTCCTTTCAGCATGGTGGGAAAGTCCCATCGGTGCCAGTCAGATGTCTTAGTTAGGACTGCACAGGGAGTGCTTGTGAAGGATGGGGAAGATATCCCTGTGTGTTGGGGCAGAGAGGGGAAGATGCCGAAATCCAGAGTGGGAAAATTCTCTTTGCTACCAGGGACTTGAGGCTGCACTCATCCCTTCCTGTCATTAAGTGCTTATGTCTGCAGATCTCCCACTGAGGAGGATACAGTATTTTGGGAAACCAGCTCCAAGCACTGAGCTGGGCTTAGGTCTGACAAAACACACACATATATGCATCAACACACTTGTGATGACCATTGTTATCTACATTCATATCTTAGCCCTATCTAAATTCCATCTCTAAATGCTTCACCTTGACCTTCAGAGTAACCTTAACCTAATCCTGCTCTTAACCTCTCACCCAAACGCAGAAATAGGGCTCTTTCAGAAGTCGGAGGGAAAACATCTTCATTTTAGAGGCTTTTCACTGCTCATTTCAGCACATCAAACTGACATCTGGTCTTTGTAAAGACAAAGTACTATCATAGGCATACATACACATAAATGCAGCACCCATGCAGTTATCAAATAAACAGTTGCTGCTTATATAGTAACCCACAAATGATAATATAATGCAACAGCTAAATTAAATGAGTCAACTACTCGTCTTTGATGAGTTAGGTCTGTTTTTTCAGGATATTTTGATTGCCTATTTTATCATAAATATATTATTGTTATTAATAGGAAAACTGAAAACTGTGCTGCAGGGATGACATTTGTTTGTAGAACAACGTGGAAGTTTGCATCGCCCCGGTTCCTTCTGAAAAAAGCCACTAATAAATACTACTTTTAGGATTTTGGAAGTGTAAATGTGATCCCCAGAGGTAAAAAATCTAATGTCAGGCACGACTTCTACGACACCACAACTAAACTTCCAACTTCCAACAAGGCTGTAAAAGTGGACTAGTGAGTAGATAAGTGTTCACAAGTGGGGCAGCTACTGACTATTTTATGTTGTAACACAAACCTGGTTGTGTTAACCACAGACTTTTTAGGCATCAAACCAAAAACCCAGTGACTCTATGGGAGTCTCAAAACATATTCAATGTAACACAAATGTGACGTCTTTAAGATTTTTAAAAAGCTATATCCTAAGCGTGACAAACCTCATAAGATACATACCTCTGTTCTTATAGGGCGCTGCATTGCCAAAAGCAGCAGATGCCTTCTGATGTGTGTGTACTGGTGAGTATGTGCAGAAATGTGTTGAATGCTTTGCACATGTGTGTGTACTGGTGAGTATGTGCATCCGGCTTCCTCTATGTGTGTGTGTGCCCCCCAGGGACAAGTTCACGGTCTCTTTTGTTAATCCTGTGTTAGGGCAGATATGGGGCTCTTCACCCCCCTCACACTATGACCTATAGGTGTGTGAAGCAATGCGAGAATACTGGAGAAAATACACTTTCTCAGCGATGGCACTTCACTGGAGTCCAGTGTCAACCAAGATCATGCTCACAACTTGAGGCATTTTGGAGGCTGGATTTTACTTGAAGGTCAAATCTTTGATGACATCCACATTTCAGCATTTCAGCTGTGAACCTTTGGCCTTGGCAACATGAACTTGCCCAAGGACTTCCAACAACTTTATTTCTTTTATTTGGCTTTATTTCATTTCTTGCAAGTTTGATTGCTCCTACTCATATCTGAGCCTATCTGGAGATCTTAGACAACATTCTGTCTTACTGCTCACAGTAAACACCTCCTCACTCCAAGAAGAGAAGTAAACCCTTAACAGATGGAGATCATTCTAGCCCTAGAATGAATTCTAAAAGGATGTTGCAACGAAGGCTGGCAAGTAAAAAGCGAGACGCTGTAGCCTAAGGGCCACACAACCAGCCACTTTTTGGTCCTCCAAATCCCGGACAAACAGCCAGTGCCCCGGGGAGAAAACGACATGCCAGAGGTCATATCTCAGCAATAGGAAATAACTAACAGAGAGAGGAAGAACAACAAAACAGGCATTCCCCTCGCACTGCTGGCATTTCCAATATCACTTCCCCACGAACAGATAGGATTTGTTTGCTGATGAACGTGCATGAGAAGGAAAACAGAACCACTTCCAACACACACACGCAAACACATGAACACACACAGGCTCCGTCACAGCGAAGTGATTAATGACCGCTGTCCACTGTGTCTGAAATCACACTGGAGAGACTCTGGTTCACCAAACACCAGGAATTCCTCCCGGGGACGTCCAGTAAAGTTAAATATATTATTACACACCAGCGGGGAGGATCGAGGGAGGAAGTCTGAAGACGGAGGGAAGGGAGGAGGCACCAAGAGGCACATTTTATTATTTTACATATTATCTAATCTGACCAGCTTTGTCCCACTGAGATTGAGACACGTTTCAAAGGTAGTAATAACAAGAAAACACTCAAAGAACGCATAAAGGAACAAGAATATAACAATGCAAAGGTCAGAACACAAAAAGTGACACAAATCAAACCTATAGGAATTATATTGCTGTTAAAACAGTCACCATTTTTCTTTTTCCATTCTCATCTAACTCAGGCCTGACCTTGGGGGCAGACAGCCACTCCTATCATTTCTGCTACAACAGTAAAAATCTAAGTGGTGTGTCTGGGAGAAACATAAAGAACAGCCGTGCAGGAGACAGAACGCCATTTTTAATCACTCAGCCAGCGGCAGCGGCATAAACCAACGCAGTTCTCTACACTAAACAGGATGAAATAAATTATAGTCCTGGAGGAATATGCAGGCCAAAATCAGTACCCTGTCTGTCCATCAGGACGGAGGGTCCAGAATAAACAGACGCAAACCAGAGAGATTCACACAAAGGCTGGAAAAGTACTGTTTGTGGCACTAATTGTGCTTTCCCACTGGCACGTAACTATTTGTTTTTGTGTTGTTTCAAATGAGGTCATGCTCGTTCAGCCTCTTGCACCTCATGCACAATGCCGTTGGTTCTTTTGTTTGATTTTGTTGTAGATATAAATCAAATCAAATCATCTCTATCTCAGCGGTCCTCCTCAGATTTCTTCACTTTTCTTAATCAAGCCGCTCCTTCCGTCAGCACATCCCTCTCCTGCTCCCCTCAGTGGCAGCTCTGCTGAAGGGTCATGTCCACGAAACGAACACAGTAAACTGAATATGACAGGCACCATAATCAACACACACCCACTCACTTTAGCGTCCATCTGAAAGACTGATTACTCAAAGATGAAATCTGCTTTCATTTAGCTAATATTCAACTCTGTGTGCACTGGACAAAAAGATGAAAAAGCAATGACAGGGAGCTGAGAGCAGATGTAAATCTGTCACTTTTTTCCCCCCGTCGCATAAAAAATTGCCCCTTCAGAGTAATCTCACCACAGGATAGTTAACGTGTGAGTGCTGGCTCTCTGTGTAGACACAAAAATATGTAATAAGTAATAGGTGCAGAGCCATGACACTGTAAAAAGACAAAAGCCGCATCTCACAGGAAAGTCCCCTGTCTTTATGAGAGGGAATACTGTATGTATGCCCCCGGCCTGCCGGCTCTTTAACTGCAGGGTCTAGACACAGACAACCTCAAAATATAAAAGGAGGGACTCTTGTTAAAAGGAGGAAACAACCAGTAAACATAAAACTACAATGATGAGATGAAGTAATAGGAAGTTCTTTGCTTTCTCGTCCTGTCCATTTCTTTTTTTTTTTTTTTTTTAAACTCCTTGCCCTTTCTTTTATTCCTGTTGAGGGATCTTTTAATAGCAGGCTGAGTTAGAATCGTTTCATCTTTGAGTGATCCACCACCACCAGTGCCTACGCCGTCTGCCCGGACAGCAATTGGGGGCCTCCTAGCAGGTGTTAGCAGCACGTGACGTCTTTTATAGCCTCCAGTTAACTGGTCACATTTGTGGGTTATTTGTGCAAAGAGGTAAAAAAAAGGTGAGCTTACTATGGCCCAAACACTCGAGTTAAAGCATTGTATTTGCATTTTGCTTTGTGGATGCAGCCTGTTTAAAACTGACATTGGTTTCTGGAGTTTTACAACAATGACAAGAGCCAAAATGGAGGGCGGTGAGTCCATCTGAGCTCTGTTTTTTCAGTAAGAATGACCATGGTCTCTCCAGGCAGCCCTGTTAAAAGCAGTCTTTTAGAGGACCAAGGCCACAAGGTCAGTGGGTGCTTCTTGTGCAAACTACAGAGAACATGTACATTTAGGTATGTTATAGTATATTGGACACCTCTCGCTTCCCTCCTGGGTGCATTGTATTAAACGTAGGAGTATAAAGGAGGACACAGCTATGCAGGTGGGTGGTCGTGCTCAGCTTTACTGTGGTTCCTGAGAATACGGTGGGAAGACTCCTAGTGACTGGCTGACCTGCTGTAATGTATACACAGGCTGAGGTCTCCACATGTGTTGGCTTGCCTGTTTAGACATCCTAATTAATACTGAAAATGTACAAAACAACAGTTCTGGCTCACATGTTGGAGATGAGGTTTGGCCAGTACTTACACCCCTGCTTTAATGGGAGGGGCTTGGGGTTGCTTATGAGTTTCACAATGTCTTTAATGTGCATTTCAAACGGCATGGGACCATAAATCATCTGGACTTGCTTTAAAAAAAACACCTGCCTTGCAACTGTCAAGGCTCTAATGGCAGTGGTTACTATATAAATCACTTTGAGCTGTAATTTTCAATATCTGAGAAATGATTACACTGAGCATCTGTCAGTGAATGCCATTTTAATGACCGCTGCTGCACTTAGGACCCCAGTAACTGCTTCGCCATCTTGGTGTACGCTGTTAAAGCATCTCCTGAGTGATGTGGCGGTTCCTCGCTCTGTCATATTGGGTTTTCATCACAGCTCTTAAGAATATCCAGGGGTTCGCTGACCCCAGCTCTCAACCTCAGCACTTTTTTTTTTCCCCCTTTCCTTTCCTTATTGTTTTCTTCCATTGTTTTAATCACAAGCAGAGATGGAAAAGGCTCAATCTGACCAGCGACCTATAGAGTATTCCAAAAACTTAAGCCAAAGCAGACCATCACTTCATCCCGCACTCTTTAAATAATGACATGCTATCTGACCTTAAATCAAAAGATTATAACACTTATCTAAGATTAATATTCCAACCCTACGGCAGTCTCTGGTCAACACCAATTTTCATGATCATAACAGACTAACTAAAAAGACAGAGTCTACAGCAATGCTAGCAGCTCTGTGAGACTGCACTTCAGCACAGTGGTACATTGAGCTAAATAGTACCATAGGCTGGTGATGGCGAACATGCAGACACTAAGCAGGTATGATAATTTGCCATATTCACCGTATTAGTTTAGCATGTTAGCATGGTAATATTTGCTAATTAGCACTGAAGACAAAGCAAAGTTGCGGCTAATGGAAATTACACTAGTTTTTTGCAGGTATTAAACCAAAGTATTGGACATATTTAAATTTAGAGGTCAAAGTTATTACAATTCACCCTACAAGGAACACAAACAAGTTAACAAAATTTGATGGCAATCCATCCTGTAGCTTCTGAGACGTTTCACTTAAAGCCACAATGTCACCCTCGTGGTTCGTTGCAAATCATTCCCTGGATTTCATGGAAACTCATCCAATAAATGTTTGACACCTTTCAGAAAAAAAAGACAAATGTAAACCAAATATTGGTGCTACAGGGGATCAACATCTAATATCTGGACAAAGTGGTAGACAGAAAGACATTACCATCCCTAGAGCCATGCCATTAGCATTAGCTAAAAGAGCAAGAGCTGATACTGATGTAAAGACTTTCCCCTGTGATCTATGAACAAGAATAAATAACTAGTAGATGCTCTCAGCTGGCTGGGACATCTACTTCAACCTACAGCATCCTTCAGAAAGCCATTCAGCACAGATGCTTCTTGTTATCTTTTTAATGAAGTATGGACAAAGACTGCTCGAAGAGGCTGCGCACCAGCAGGGCTCCAAGATGAAGGGCAGCTTATGCAACTGACTTGTCAACCTAGAAGAGACTCCTTGACTTCTTGAGCTTTTATAAACATACCATTTCTGCCATTGTCCTTGAGTGATTTGGCAGAAAACCTCTAAAGACAAGTAAATATTCTGTCCAGTCCCAGGGTGCCTTTGTAGTTGACATACCGACCTAAATAATGAGCTATTTGATGGGGAATTTGATTCAAGCTCTCTGGGTCCAAAGTTGATCCTCCTCCTTCATCTCTTCTATGATGAATACAATAACTATGCAACTGAACTACTACCAAAAATGTGCATATCACACTGCTTAAATGAGACAATGTGCAGTCTTTTATGAAACCCAGTAGAAAATCATACAATTCTCATTTTATACAACTTAATACTCATTTTAGTTGTAGTAGAAGCTGAAAACTGTAACTTTTAAAAATGGTTTGCACTGGTATTACATTCATCTGTACTGTAGAATGTTGATCAGGTGCCAAAAAATGAAATCTCATTGACCATGCTGTGCAATACTGGCAGTAATGTAAGGACAGATTAGTTTTTTTTTTATTATTATTATTGTTTTATAATAATATTATTGTTGGGTATTTTATTACATTCTTTCTATTTATTATTTTAACTGTCTGATTTGATTTGCTTCATTGCAATCCTGAAATTTGTAATGCTGATTTAACCATATAAGGCACTTTGTGACTTTGTTTTGAAAAGTGCTGCATTAATAAAATTTTATTATTTACTTTATATTATTATCTTAAAATCGAATCTGGGGGTGAGACGGAAAGCATGCCTTAACATGTAATTTGGGTGAATTCACCCTTTAATTATTGCTGCTTAATCGCCTTAAGTGGAACCTGAAAAAGCCAAACTCTACTGTGTATCCCTTCCTGTATTATGTGTCTTTCAGCAGGATGTTGAACGTGCCCTGCAGCCTCACAGTGATTTTCCCTGTCTTTGCTGTGCAGGACAGGGCAGTTTGGGTGCAGTTCTCCTCCTCCTGTGCACATGGTCCATGTTAAGAGACATGAAACTGCTGAAGCCCCGGAACAATAACCCCTTTTCTTGGGGCTCACAGGTTGCTCTCGTCTTAGGCTGGCCTCCCTCCCCTGGCATTCACATTCACTACCTCCACTGACAGTTTCTTCTGGTTTTGAACCAAGCAGTGATGTGTAAATCCCACTTATATCCATTTTTCCTTGAGCCGGTGATAAAGAAAATAAAAAAAATCTGATTTGCTTCATGACTTTGGGCGAACACCTATTTGAGGCAGTGCTTGCCTTTTAATGGCTGGGTTCTGGTCTCAATCAGACACTGGACATCTGGATCGCATCTCCCTAGTTCTCCCCCATGCAATCAGAAACACTGGAACTGGGCTCTCCACAGGACAAAATGTGGGTGCAACATGTCGTTAGAGTCCACTGATTTCAGAGAACTTCTGTGACAGGGAGGAGGATGATGTTGTGATCCCAAATCACGCAAAGTAACAAACCAGTTAGTCATATTTTCACACCTTACGTTTTTACAGTTTCAAACTCTGGCCTGCACCAAATTGCTGGAAGGTAAAACAGTTCACACATCCCTTGACTGGTTTCCCTCTGGCAAAATAACTGACTATATGAAATAAGGCAGCCATTACTCTATCCTGCAGGTGGAAAGGGATATTTTCATATTCTTCACAATTCTAAAACTTTAATTAACAGTCTGGGCTGTATGCTTGAGTTCTTCATGCTCAACTAAGCTCTAAGGAATAAACATGCAAGATTTTATTTTGGATAGTAACATGAGGAAAATATTTCATCTACTGAAATCTGGATCCACACTAGGTACTGTAGAGCGACAGAAAGAGGACGCTGAGCATTACTTTAAAGCTGCAGCAGGTAACTTTATAAAAATACCTTTTTGTTGTATTTGCTGAAATCTTCACCATATCCTAACTGTAGTACATGAGACAGATAATCTGTGAAAAAATCTGGTTCCTCTAACTCGTCCTAGTCCTCCTAGTGGCAACTGCAAAAATCCACCATGTCTGAACGAAAACAACCAATCAGAGCCTAGGAATGAGACTCAACAATCAACTAACCACCAACCAACCCAAAGTGTCGGTATAAAAGTAACGTACAGTTTAAGGGTGCATGGAATCATCTAAATCATCAAAACTAGGGTTAAGACAATTACCATTCAACAGCGGGCTGCAGTGCAGCATGCAACTAAAAAAACATGAGGTTCCTATGTGCACGCCATTATAACTGACTGCTTGCTAATCCTACCACGCTTTGAGAAACTGATCCCATGCCACCTCACTTATCACCACCGGCTGCCTCTTTCCGACACTTTAATCACCCCTTTTTTGTACACTTTTAGAGCTCGGCTGGTTGCTTTCCGTCTCCCCACACATCATTTTGCTGTGCGTCTGCAGCCCGCCGGGACCTCAGGGGTCATAAACATGTGGGGGATGGGGGTGAAAGTTTGCTGGAGGGTTTGGGCTCACTCAGGGACACCTAAGGGCGATGCTTTATTGTTGTGTCTGTTCAACAGCCACAGAACCTACAAGTTTATTTTTTGTTGCTGGATGCTGGTGTAAATATCCTGCATGGTAGTGGAGTGGAGCGACTCCCAGTGAGCCTCTCCAGCTGCTGTCATGACATCATCACACACACAGAGATGGCCGCTCAATCACTGTTGTCTGATAATGTCTTACTTCTTCTCACACACTTTCCTCCCAGCTGTTTGTCTTCTTATGTATGACACATGTGGATGTGAAAGTGTCAGTGCTTATTTACGCAACATTCCTACGTGCCTCTACCAAGAATAAGCAGCCACTTGTTTTGGACTGAACACAGTTGTTGACCCCTGCATGGTTTCTCTTAGCAAATGTGTGCCATGAGCACCTAAGCATAGAACATTAAAAGGTGAGAAAAAAAACAAGAGAAAGGTGAGCCTTTCTGGTCTGCAGTCCTGTTATTAAGACCTGATTTAACATCGCCATGTGGCCTGCATCTCTTCTCCAACCAATTGAAATAATTCACTATAATGAGCCTACTTCAGGTTTCAAACGGCCCCCAACTCGCTTCTTTACAGCTAAACACAGTAGAGTGCTGAGCAAACACATTTCACACATACAATGGCCCACAAATGCCTCCAAAATACCTATATTTGTTCAGATTTCCAACAAAGAACACACCACAATGAATGTGTGTAACTTCATTAAGAAATATTCTTTAAAAGAAAAATAACAGAACAAAAAGGATCTACACTTATCAACAAGTCCATACATAGCATGCATGACTCTGGACTTTCATCTTTACTCTCCTCTTCCGGTGGCTTTGAACCTACCCAAACTATTAGTAACACTGTTGATTATAGCATAATCTTTAGCCTCTCACCCTTATTGAAGGGGGTCTTGCATGTGTGGAATGTCAATATGTAAGTAAGGTGCGTATCTGAGCACATGTGGCCCAAGTGTGCAATTATAATAAGGCAGCAGGGATTTTTTTTATTATGACTTGATGCATAGTTACAAGACCATAACATACACAAATAATAATTTCATTACATTGGCCCTTGCTGTAATTACAGTGTCGGTACAATTCCTGACTGACACAAACAGCCTTGACAAAGCCCCAGGTGAGGTTAGATTCTCACTTTATCATTTGCTTCTCTCTATGTCAACATAGTATTTTCAATCATGAATAGTTCTTGATTCAACAAAAATTATATAATGCTGTGAAGCTAGGAAGCAAAGTAGTTACAGCCCTCAGGTGTGATAGGCTGGCACTAAATTGGCACTGTGATTTACAGTCTCGGCAGAGCAGCATTATAGATTCTCTGAAGGTAAACTGTAAAAAGGGAAACTGGTTACCATGGCCAACACAAAACAGCTCCGGAAGACAGCACCTCCTGTGCAGGCTATGCAGGTCTGTAGTGGAAATGTAGACTGCTTTTTTAGCAAAAACAAGTATGTGTACTGAGAGTTACTGAGATTTCCCTGCAATGTAGTAGTATTTCATATTTTGATCTGTATCCAAATCCAGAAGCTAGGCCATTGTAGGCTGCTGTAGGGACTGTGTTATGTCTGTATGTGTGTATGTGTCCGTGTGTATTTCGACATACTGGTGTGATTCCATCTAAACCTTGCAGTTAAAGAAAATGAAACCAGAAAAAGAACAATAAGAGCATTTTAACATTTCCCAAAGGAAAATAATTGGTTTGGTAAGATCTTCAATTTAAAAAGCTGCTATTTATCGCCTGACTATTAAATTATAGAAGCTTTCCACATCACATGAATGTGTCACAGCAAAATACAACTACGTTCACAGAGAAGACAAATTTTTTTGGTAAATGAGACAAAACATACAAAAGCACTGGTCCTCACTCCTGTAAAAGCAGAATGTTAAAAGCATTGGTTAATGCATTTAACATTCTGTAGATAATCACACAACCAGACAGTGCAGTAAATATGCAAGCACTATTTTTGGTTCCTGTTATGTTTTTAAAAAAAAATCAGCATTTCTAAGATTATGGACCGGGGCGCTGCACCTAATTATATTACTGAGTGAATGCCAGGTAAAAGTGAATGAGCATGCTTCTGTGTGACAAAGCAGTTTTCAAATATAGTATAGCATAGCATAATTGGCCATAAAAGTAATGGACTGAGTGTATATCCAATCCAATCAATCCAATCCTCTAGGAATGTCTCTGTTTTTGCTTATAGACAGAATGCCACCAGCTAATGGAAGACAGGATACTGTAGTAAGATGCAGCTGGTGGCAGTGATGAGGACAAATATAACCCCTCTCATATTCTACACTACAAAGGAAGAAAACAATTGTAACTGCAGTCACTGTAACTTAGTTTACCCAAGACGATTGCCACTCTGACCAAGACAGGCAGCTGAAAAATTAGCGGATGCATGGATAGGTAGTGTATAAGGCCACACAACTATGTTTCCCTCTCTAATAACATATGGATAAACAGTAGAGCTCTCACACAGATCCCTATACAACCCTATACAGACACCTCGGATGCATTAACAAGGTAGATTTACTTCATCCAGAAGCTTCTCAGCACATGGTAAGGTCAATCAAACCTCATTTTTGAGCAATCTTCATTATCAGAGTAGAGACTCATTCCAACTCAACTAAAAACATGCCCTCTATAAACCAGCCAGATATACATTTTTGGAGAGCTTTCCTAAAATGGATTTCACTGCGGCTAATTTAACTTAAAATGTTTAGATTAGTTAAGCAGTATAAGCCTCTATAGGGCTATGTTACAATTCCATACAGACATAATACTCTGTATTAAATATTGGAATTTATGATCTGTTGAAATCTTAAATATACGGCCTCAACGAGAATAACAGTATAACAAGGCTGGCAATTTATTGACTACATTACCCCAGCTCTTTGAAATCTGGCAGCACTGAGTTATTGGATGTGGTGGTTATGGTTTGATAGATTACTAAAAGTGTAATATGGTGTAAATAGAAGACAATGTAATCATGAAGCGGTGAAAATGCCATAAAATAAACGATCAACAAGTATTCTAGGTTTTGCCATGTGTACTTTTTGTTAACTGTGTTAAAATGTGACAAATGTTAAACACTTTTTGAATCTTGACTGTTGCAGCTGGAAATGAGCACCAGCTGAGATGTCTGATTAATGCTTCTTTTCATCTTACAGTCATTCTTTTCCAGCGATTAACAAGACTTTTCTGTGAGTACAATGATGTATTTTCAACAGATACAAGTATATAACAGGAAGTGGTTTGCAAAACTGAAAATAGCTGCACTGAAAAATATTTACTCTGCCTTGCACACACCCAAAAACGGCCAACACGACAAGCAAAATCTGAAAGATTAAAGGTAGTACTTCATTATGGATATTCTTCCTATTTCTCATCTCGGCTCCTTAATCTGCACGTAATGATTGGAAGTCACGCAGGGAAGATTTGTAAAAGCAGAACTTTTAGTTCAGAAGTTTTCGGATCAGACTTATGCCATTGTCTGTTAAGTGACAGCATTGGCAACGAGGGAAAAGTTGAAAACAAGAAATAGGTTGCTCAATCTTACCAATGCAAAAATGCCTTTATTTATCCAATATTTAAACAGATTAGACCTTGATGATAATCTTGTGTTTGAAATGTGAGATAAATAAAATCATTTTCACATGGGAACTGTGACTCATCTTCTTCTTTGTGTCTTACACTAAAAACCCAGTCTTCATGTCTTGTTTTGTTTTTTAAAACATAATGATTCACACAGCAACCATACTCTATGCGCTATTGTGTAATAAAAAAAAACCAATAATAATATGTACAATAAAAGTAAATATATAAAAAAGGTGTTACAAACTTACTCTAAATCAAGTTTGTTGAGTTAGTAAATGACTATTGATTCGTAATGGTTGGTATGCATTGTTTGAATTTGTGAAAAGGGTGTGTTCAAGCTAAAATGGGGTATTTAATTGCTCTTTAACTTACATTCAATCAGATTTTGTTACCTATGTATACAATGATAAAACTACCACTACTGCTATAACTGCAGAGTGTTACAATAGTCTGTTAGACATGTTTGTATAAACTGTCAATTACCCATAATAACCCTGCTTACATGACAGCATTGTGGAGAAGTGATTTTTTCTTCTAAAAATAAATAAATAATAACTTGTTCCCTGACTCACCACAGTCAACACTAACCAAAACTAAAACAAATATCTGCATATGAATGAGGAATCTGTAGGCAAGGGACAAGATGTTGGCATCGGAAGCGTTCTGGTTTCTGTTTTTATTCTGAGTAGCATTGATCAATCAGGTTTGAGTGAGCTTTGGTTGCCTGCAGGTAAGCAGTCTGTGTGGAGGGTAGAAGAGGCAGAACACACTGGCTGAAGTGCAATCTCTGAATTATATAAAACAATACACCACAATATTTAGTTTGTGTTTGCTGGTTGAATGACATTATCAAAAGGCTGATGTACTGAAAACACACATGGTGCTGACACCAAATTAACAGCAATGCATGTTTCATAGTTGCAGCACTTTGAGTTTTTGAGTGAATTAATTTAAACTTCTTGAACAATTTATTTGTACAGCAAGGAAGACAAACTTGTACATCAGCATTTGTGATCCATGCACTGAGCCTACTTACTCTCTCTCCTTCTCAGTGAGTCTGTCAGTGATGGTGTCCTTGATGGAGGAGCGTGAACCCTTGTGGATCACCGGATACCTAAGAGGGACCTGCAGGAAGCACGAGATCATCAGGACCAGGTGCGATGTGTAACCCAGTGCGACTGCCACGCTCCCGTCATCCTTTGCTGCAGGATACAAAGCAAAAAGGAGGTTCCAGTAATCACACATTAGATACAGTTGTGGTGAGCAGACAAGAAATGCTGTACTTGTTAATCAATCTCAATGTGCGTTTAAAGTGACCAACACACACCAAAGCCTGTAAGCCTATAATCTAATGCAATTTCAATTCAAAACAGCAGCATTTTAATCACCCAACAGTCAGTATTGTATCACATCAAGAACTTCAAAGTATACAGTCAGCAATGTTTCCTTTGTTTGGAATGTACTCTCATAGAAAAATAAATTGTGCTTACATAAACCATGTCCACATCTTGTGAATCCAACCCAAAAATGTATAAACATCAAACCAAAGATAGCTTCTTAACCAAGTTTTTACAGGAAGAAGAGCAGTTGCATTATGTGGGAAAGTCTTTTGAAAGTAATATAAAATGTGGCACAGCACACAGTACCAAAGACCATTGGCTGCAGTGGGACACCCAATTTATCTCAGATATGTGCTTGAGAAGCAAAAGCATCACGTAGCACTGAGCCCAAATAACTTTAAGGGTGGAAAACTGGATGCCTTTGTGAACATTTCTGACGCTGAAAGAAACAGCAAACATCTCGCTTCAAGTACGAGAAATGGTTTCAAGACAACACACTAAGTGGTTTCACATTCTCAAACGGCAGCAGGACACTGCTTGAGGCAAAGACTTCAAATCACCGTGGTTTTTATCTTCATGCTTTGAAATAATAGACTATGGCAATAGAGAGTGGTAGACTCCTTGGCTCATGCTGTGTGTTTTTCAACTTAACACAGAAAGCCTGCTTTGGATCATTATTCTTCCTGCATTTTTTTTTGTCCATGGCGACACAATCACCTGGGGTAAACAGCATCCTGGCCTCCGAGGCTTTTGGATGATGCTACACACTAAGAGGAAAATCAGGTCAGCTAAAGGTGACACCTTAGTGTGCAAGCAAAGACTGCTGATATCTTGTCAGGCTGAGCTGACAAGGAAAGCTTAGTTAAATGTAAGAGGGCCTCATCAGAGTGCCACCCTGTTCCACTTTGACCCCCAGTAGGATTAGGACTCCAACTAACCCTGACCCTGGCCTCTAATGTGGAACATCCTCCCCTGTAGGCCTGTTTAAACTGACTTTGACACACATCCAGACAGTTCTAGACTTGATCGGGCTTTCTCAAGGGCAAACCTCACACACGAGCGCGGGGTCAACAGTTAGGTAAAATAAAGGTGTAATACGCATGCTTCTCCATCCTCTCTGTTGTACTGGCCTTTGAAACATGTCACAGCAGTTATGTTAGACGGTGAATATTAATGGATACCAGGATTGCATGACAACTCTTTTTCTACATTTCACAAGCCACCTGATGATGAGGGGAGGGCATACAGGGGAAGGTAGTTAGCAGTGAATGCGTTAGGATGTTCTCTGTTAGGCTCTTCTGCAACAACACATGCTCAGTCATTTACTCACTGCTAGGTGTCCACCTATGCAGCACTGGGAGGCAGAAGCAGACACAGGCTTCCACCTTATGGGAACAAGTGATTGCTGCAAACACAAATGGGCTGACTGTCACTATACTGTCACTGTGCTTTTAAAAAAATGTTAACAGGTGGAGTGTGACAGCGGGGAGCGGAGGGGATTGGGAGTGGTGTTTTTGAATTATGGGTTCTGAGGCCTGCCCGGGGTCTCACCAGCTGTGAGTAAGGGGAGCTGGAGAATGTTGAGTGGACAGTGGCTAGTGTGTTCTCAGTATTACACAAATGCTGCAGACCAAAGCTAACCATTCATTACCCATTCAATACGACCCCAACCCCTCAATTCATCTGCGCTATTGAGAGGTCATGAAGTCATTAAGTTTCCCTTGCTGTGACAGCAAATCCCATTTATCATTACCCATGCAGCGTGACCCTTACTCTAACCTAGCACACCAACATGATAACAAGGGCTTTGTGGCTCAAACTGCCTGCTGACAAAACTTTTTTTTCTGTTGGCTAATACTGTGTCTTTGATATGGGGTGGTAAACCAGATACAAAAGCATCTTGTGACAAGACTCTGTAAGACTGTGGTAGTGCTGAACAAATCCATGAACAGCCAACAAGCAATCAGAAAAGAACAAAAGAATGCAAGCAAACCTAGTTCTGCGCGGCCCACATGCCTGGCTCCAAATTCCAAACTTTTTCCTTACTTCCAGTTCCAAGAGTTTTCATCTTCCTCTTTTATTTTTTAGCAACTGTAGATCAGCATGGAGCCTCCTCCCTCCTCTCTGCTGGTACTAGGCATTACAGGAACACTTGCTGACATTTTATTCATTTCATTCTGTCTCTTTTTATTTCATGGACGAGAAATAAATCGATGCAAATTATACCAGGAGGATAAAAAATAAAAAATAAAGAAACCAAAATACCACCCTGAAAAAAAAAAAAAATACAACCAGGAAAGTTTGTGCATGATAATCTGAATTCAAAGACCGTCTTTGCCGCAGGTCAAGCGATTACACTGATGCTCAATTATTGCTAACTCACAGATCACAGATACTGTATCTATGAGATCATCTGCTTTCAAATTGTTAAACGTTAAATTGCTTCGCCTCACCAAACATCTAAATATAACCGCACGCATTAAAGTTAAGGCAAAACATTTGTTCAGCATGCCTTACCATAGCGTATCCTCCTGTAACCCTGAAACACAAAAGCAGGCACATAATAAATTACCTTGAAAGTCTTCAGAGTTTGGCAGCTTCACTCCGCAGATGACATAATCTGACTGATTGGTCTGTGGATTTAAATAAGAGGTTTTGTATTAAAGACAATGATCGGACAGCAGAAACAGATCCAGACGATGAAACCCTGTGTGAGAAGAAACAGCAGGCACTTGCTTTAAATCATTCCATCATTGTCTGGTGGTGTCAGCATTTGAATTTTTAGCCTGTATGCCAAATGTCTCAGAAAACAGTGCGACTGTAATGTGAATCACAGTTTAAACTGAAAGGTGATGACTGGATGATCTCCTAAAACACTAACATTCAGATTTAGGCACTTTAAAAAATAGAGAACTGTTGCACATGTAACTCTCTGCACGATTTCTGCTTTATCAAAGCCTTGGTTTTGTAACCGGATAATTCTTTGCAGTTGCCTTGTCAACAATGTGTTGTGCAGCGGCGTAGCATCAGGTCCAACTCACCACATCAATAGGGTAGATGTAGGAAAGCTCAGAGAGGAGTTGACGACAGCGGAAGGTGAGCTGGGCGTTGGACTTAAGGAACTGCTCTCTGGGGAGACAAAACCAGACACAGGGACGACACAATTAGTAACCGGCTGGCAGAAAGAGACAAAAGCTGCAGTTAAGAACGGAGGACGTGAGGAGTGCTAATGCAAAGGAGGGACTAGAGAAAGAGCAGAAATGAGATTGTGAGGGAAGGAGTGTAGCTGGAGGAGATGGGAAGGAAGTGGAAATCTGGCTGTAGAAATCATCCAGGCTAGTTACTACTCCACAGGGAATCACTGTAAGGCATAAAGGTAATTAAAGTTAGTGAAAATATAAAAGATTCATGACGAACTGAGAGGAGGGTTTATTTATGCAGCATAATGATGTGTGAGAGCAGGTTAATGTTGCTCCAAGCTCAAAAATAGGCCAATCTGCTTTTCTCTAGGCCTTGTATGGATGAAAGCTAGGAGTCCTCTGCAATTTAACTGGAAAAATAACATCCACTGGTCATTTTATATCCATAATAGGACAGTCAGTGTTAGTTGTGCAGGGTCTTGTCCCATTATCAGAACGGGCAAGAGGACATTCTGCAATTATGTCCTAAGGTATTTGCCTTCAGTGACAAGTACTGGGGTTTGAGGTAACACTGTGTGAGGGGGTGTATATGTATTCCTTTAGACAATGAAACTGAAATACTGCATTAGTACTGCATTAGACTGTTCATGTAAAGAGATGCTGAAGCAGTTTGAAACTTTGGACTATGTATAGTGCTAGAAAACAAATGCAGTGATGGTTGTTCCTTCCACATCCAATATAATATAATATCACTGAGGAAGTGACATGGTGAGCTCAGGTGATTTACAGGTTACAGCTGTAGAGGAGAGTAAAGGTGGATTTATATAGAATACAAGAGTGTGCATGTAAAATTATTCCAGTTATTGATTACATCAAATACATCCCTGCAGCTAAAAAAAAAAGCCCTGCATTTAAAAGAGTGAATATAAGATGACTCTTCCAGAATATGCAGTTATTCCTGCAACTGCTTATGTATAAGTAACACAGGTGATCGACGGCTTTGTATGAATGCAGTGTGTGGGCGAGTTTCTCTCTTTGGGTGTCCTCTACAATACTTACACCACTGCTTGTGGTTAATAGCCCATCATTTCATGCAGATGAAAAGGGATTTTTGGGGGAAAATAGTTATTCAATGTGATGCACCCTCCCATCCACGCTCCTCGCCTTTCACTTGAATTTCCTCTTTGGCTTTGTTTGTGGTTAACAGTCTCTTATCATTTCCTTTTCCCAGTGTGCGGCTGCTTTGTACAAGTGAAAGAGGAGATAGATTGGTGTGTAATAATCGTTTGATCTGAAATCACTCATCTGTCCAGCAGGCTCTGCCTCGGCTAATTGGTTAAATCCAACATGCAAACCCTTCACAAACTCTTTGCATAAAACATGCAAATTCCCTCCACTGCCTTGCTTCTTAATGTCTGCTCACAAACAAAATAGAAACAAAAATATGACTACAGAGGTTTAAAGCTTTGTTCGAAAACCTCAATGGAAGCATTTAATGAGTAAATTATCAACAGATTCATCAATAATGACAATAGTCGTTACAGCAATAGTTGGTTTAACACCTCAGGTAATTGTTTTTAAAAAAAGCACACTACAACTAAATATATCCTGACTGATGCCTATTATCCCCAATTCTGTGAGAGAAGTTGTTCAATAGCAGCAGTGAAATATTAAACTAGAATGGGAATAGCCTGAAAAAAGTGTACATGTTCAGCATAACTTTTCCCTAGCTAAAAGTTAAAGAAGTTAAATAAAAAGAGGCATTTCCATGAACAACATCAAGGACACAGATATTTCCAAGCATTGGATGTTAGGCAGATGTACAAGTGTCGGTGTTAATTTCCTGTTTGCTGGGTCTCTTGGCCCATGCTAGCCTTCCTGGGGCTCTGCCTTACCCTCTGTGACTGCCAGGCACTTCTCAGACAAACAAAGCCGTGTCCAGGGTCGGCACCCGCCGCACACGTCTCCCGACAGGCCAAGGCAAACACAGGCCGATAGGCTTTTTAGCACAATGTGCAAACTCTCCATTGAAAACCGCAAAAACATCCCCTTGTTTTGAAAGAGCATGGTGGGAGGCAAGGAGCAGGGTGTGGTCTCATCACATTTCACATTGAGTCACACCGAGTGGGTTCTGGGTAATGTCTTACTGATTGGGATAAATGCATTTAAAAAGTGTGTCTTCTGTGCAGAAATAATGCTAATAGCTAATTACAGGTTCACAGATACCTCTTGGCAGTGCATTCCTTCTGCAGCTTGGTTAAGGAATCTTTCTCCTCCTTCAGACTCTCGTGCTGAGCAGAGAACGCTTCCTCTGGCAGAGACAGAAAAAAAAAAAAAAGTAAATTATCAGGTGTGTGTTCTGTTCTGCTACATCTGAACAGCCAGGTGGGCTAGTGTTTGGTTGGCTGCCATCCACTGTCAAACTTAAGCAAGATCAAACAGCTCTTTTGATCAGGCCTAAACCATTTCCTTTTGACACCACATAAAACCAAACAACATATGTACGCAAATTACAGGATTTGTCAGACCGTGTATACAGAGCTGGGCAAATAAATAAAATCAGACAGATATGGGACAGTGATGATACAGCTTGTGGTAGTTGTATAACTATATTGGCAAGCTCACAATACCTCAGTGTAGCATAAAAACCGAAAAGTATAATTTAGGTTTGCAACAGAATATTACAAACCTATAACCCAATCTGTGTTCATATAGCACTGCAATACTGTGGGATGGCAGGAAAATGCAACAGAAACATGACTTCTGGTTCAACATGATTTTAATAAACAAAATATTTGACAATTGAATGTACTTTGACATTAAAAAAAAAACTATTAAAAACCATTTTGAGATTTCAATTTAAGCACTTCATTTGATTTTGATGCAATTATCTTACCTATTGTAAGTAAATAGGTCAAAGTAGTGATTCAGAAAAACCAAACCACATGTTTGCTACATATCTTTCCTTCACAGTCCAGAATAAACAAGTGAAGAGAAAGTGTTTGCTTATTTTGTGTTCTATCTGTGCTTGAAGTTGAAAAAGAAACAGGCGTATGGACAACTGCATGTGCCTTGAAAGAATTAATAAAACATTTGGATTTTTGTCCTAATTAAGAGCTTATGAGTCTCAAAAGGATTGTGAGACCGACCATCAGGTTCAACAGCTAAAGGACTTCGGTTATTATATCAGACTGTGATGGCGAAGAGAGAGCAGAGCCACAAAGCAAAGCTCCTCATGCCAAAAATCACATATTGTATGCTTTATGCTCAGACTGTGAATATAAACAACGCTAATGAGGTTTCTCCCCAAGGTGGCGGGCCTCACTCTTTGCGACAAGGAAAGGAGCTAGGCCATGTGGGAGGACCCTGGCGTCAAGTCACTGCTCCTCCACAGTCAGATCAACCACGAGAGATGGCTTGGTCAAATTATAAGGGTACTTTTCAGGTGCCTCGATTTAAAATGCCCTGAGGACTACATAGTGTTCAGGCTTAATGATCCCCCAGGAAGAGCGGGGGGAAGTTGGTGAGGACAGGAACATTAAAGGTGAAATGCACCGATTTTACACATCAAAGTTTCCAGGTGTTGGGAAGTACGACTGCATATGTGAAAAAAAAGTTGCATATAGACTATTGTGGATCCAGATGGCGCTGCATGAAGTCTGATAGATTGCCTGAAGTGATGTCAGCGGTTGGATCTACAAGAGGGGGTGTGGAGTTAGAAATAAGTGAGCTTACCAGACTTAGTATCAGACTTAGTATCAGACTGTAGCCTGTATCTCATCTAGGCTTGAGGCTAGACTAGCATAACCGAACTGAGATGCCGACCAAACTATCTGCAATTGCCCTGCATTATGGGTAATGCAGGCAACAGGTTATGACAGGGAGGAAAAATGAGTAGAAGAAGACAGATGATATCTCTGGTTCTGCTGCATCAATTTTGCTCTTTTTTGAAAACGGTGACCCCAACAATGTTGTAGGAGTGAAATGCTAAATCAGCTGAGTACTATTTAAGAAAAGTAATATAATTTATTCTGCTTATCAATTGAGCTTATGGATTTCTGGTTTCTATTCTTAGTATACTATTTGAGCAAGACACCAGCAATTGAAATTCATAGATAATGAAAAGTGGTTCTTCAGTGTTTCCCCAAATATATCTCAACCAAGCACCCAATAATCTCCATTAACAATCAGGCAACACTACCACAGGTAGCACTCTCCCTGATTTCTCATCTTTTGTGCCCAGAACTATAATTAAATCTGTCAATAAGCTTCTATTAATGGGCAAACATAACACTTCCTGCTGTTTCTCAAAGCTTTCTGCAGACATGCTGAGTGATGTAAGCAACTGCTAAAATTTCCAAACATAAAGATATGGACATGGATTATTTTGGAATATTACAGAGACAAATAATAGAAAAAGCAGAGCTTTGACAATTCTGTTGCATGGAAAACCACACAGTGAAGTTCTGCAAAGTTTTAGCCACGCTTTCAAGCACTAGCTCTGGCCTATCATATGATAAATACTGTGCATATGCATTGAAATACAGTATATACATAAGCCGAGAGGTACAGTAGCAGGATGCATAAAGCTAAAAACCTCTCTCAGGAACTGATACCAGGAACCAAACAGCATACTGCTTAAAGATTTCCCCATTTTTTAATTTGTAATCAGCTCTGTTTCAGTTCTACTTCTCCATAACCAATTCTTGTGTTTACCTGCATTCTTGTATTGAAAATGGAAAATCTTCCACAAAGTCCATGGAGTGTTAAAGTGTACCTTTTTTGGGAATATGAGTTCTAATCAAGCCTGTGATCTACACTCAGTTAAATGGGATAACAGCAACTGGCAGAAAAGTGTGTTTTGAACAATTAAGATTATCAAATCTTTTTTGTGATCAGTTGGTTCTCAGGGCCTGGTTTTTATCACATACTTGCACTCACATCCATGCTGCTCAAACTGACATCATAAGGATGGAAGAAGAGATACCTTGACAGAGGCAGGAGGGAGAAAATAAAGGTACTCAGAAGTATCTCCATCAGATTAACTAGCAGTACAGATAGTCTGAGACAGAGATCAGACAGGCCATCCCTCTGTTGTAAGTGATGACATGAAAACATATTTTAACACCGACTGCGTGGGCCTCTTGCTTTCATGTGATGCCCAGCTGTCATATCTTTTCTATCCATCTATCTTCCCATGTTTTCATCCCTCTATCTGGTCCCAGTTTGTATCACGGTATAGACAAATTACAGCAATTACTGATACATTATTAATCATATTAAAATTTCATTTCATTTCATATTAAAACAAGCTATATGTAAGATTTTATTTAAAAACATTCAAAAATCAACTAAAAGTATACATAGAATGTGAAGAAATAACAGTTTTGATGTCATGTGAAAGATGTCTATGTACTGTGTTGCATATATATTTACGGAAGTGCTCATGCTAACAAGCTAGCCCCAGCCCAGCCTATCTCGTACCACTTTGTACCTTAAGAGGTGATACTGAGTCACTGTACATTTGGCAGCAAATAAAGAGGTGATAGAAATAGAAGCAAGAGTTATGTGCATTTCTGAAGGACATGAAGCTGCAAAATGGACACCCACACTGCTGGTTTAAAGGTTTGTTCAGACAGGTCTGACTTTAGTGACCTCTGTGTAAGAGTGTTCATGGACTGGGTGACTCTTTCTAAGGACATTAAAAGTGACACTCCAGGGTTTCTGCGGGTTTCTACAAGAGGTAAGACTTTTTAAGACCATTTTACATATTTTCCCAAAAACCTATTTAAAAGCAAGACTTAAACATGCAACTTTATAAAAGTAACGTTAATTTAAATAATCAACTATATAAGTTAAATAATTATGAAGATATGAAAGATAACATATTAGATGCTGCATGCTGAATTGTAAAGAACATGCGTTTGTTTCCAACTAAAAATAATCCATCAGAACATGCTATTAAAACAACACTCTCCATGCTATATGAGGAAAAGGTTTGGCTGTGACATAGAGAGTAGGATGTCAGGGGGGTTAACAAAAAAGCAGGAAAAATGTAGAAAGTCATTCTAGTTAGTCATTAAGTGTTGGACTGCAGTACCTGTCACCCTTTATCCTCAGTCAAGATGGCAGCCAACCAGAGGATGTAAATGTGTAAAGCTGAGCTGCTGCTAAAGCAGCCTTAATGATGATAGCTTCAATATGAGACCTTTTCTCTGAGGTGACAAATACCTCCACACACCATACCTTCACAAAACTGTGTTCCTTACACTTGAGAAACCCAACCACTGACATTTATTGGTCAGGAGCCCTGGCAGTGTTACAGAGCGTGAGAATAACTACCGTTACTAAGTACAATAAATGCCGTTCACAGGCCTGATTTATGTCGTCTGCTCAAGGTGGAAGGAGGGAAATTAGACAGGAGGAAATTGTGACAAGAGTGTGACCCCATCAAAACCAAACCCATTAATTTTGGGTTAAGGAAAGAAGGACTTCTATTTTAAATTTGCAGCTGTAAAAGAAGGAAAAAATAGTGGTCATGCTCATATGTCCTCTGTTATGGATTGTGAAAGACGTGCATTTGCAGGAGAAGTAAAAAACAACAGCTTTACTCAAGTCTCCACTCCTGCTATGATTTCCCTCCCATTACTGTAAATCAGCAGGCATTGAACAGCTAGTAGTTAACCTGTCATCAGGATGATACAGACTGCTGATGTTTTTCAGCGCTTATTATGCCAACGCTGTCCAGGGTGGCGAAGAGGGAGCGCGCACACACGAACAAAGACAAACACAGAATAGGCATCAGCAAGTCTGCGACAACATTGTGATAGTTACTTTACAAAAATGCACACACCCAACTTTCATCTCATCTTCATCTGCTAGCGCACATGTCGTTGCACACACCTGGAGAACTGCGACTGTATGTTTGGGTTTTCTGGGCCCCTTATTTTGAGAGAGGCCCGGTCTCCTGGGAATAACAGGTTGATAAGAGCTATTTGCTAATGGACCCTATGACTGTTTGAGAGATGGGGAGACCACACGGCCAGGTACAGATGAGATCCTACAGAGTGTGAGGAAGGCTGGAGAGTCCAAATGGGACACCCTCTGGGGATATACTGCATAGCAATGTACTTACACATACTGTTAAACTGTCAATAAAAACTTAAAAAGAAACCTGTCTCTAATAATCACTGGAATGTGTTAAAATTCACTCACTTGTAATTGAATCAACATTGTCATTATGTGGGTATATAAATCATTATCCTTCCCAGGGTAACCTATATGATTGAAAGGGACTTATTCACGTTTGTTTGTGTTTTGAAAGACAAGCCAATAGAGTCTCCAGTGAAATTTCAGCTACAATTGATAAAATTGTATGTGTCTCCAAACTGAAAGATGAGATCAGATGAAACAAACACATTGTGATGCCAATCTAAATATAATCAGACACAAAATCAGCTGCTGTATGAAATACTGTAAACACCTGTCTCCGAGAGTATTCTGTCTGTAATTAATGCAGGGTTTTTTTCCGATAGGGAAACGAATGAATATATGCAGGCTGATTAGAAGAGTTAAACAACAAGCTGGAAGTAGAGCAGAGCTCAGCAGCATATGGCTTTAGGCTTTTGAGTTATGAGTCTGGGAAAAAACAACACGATTTTCAGCACAGTCCTATTCAGCTACAGCATTTCAATTTATCCTAAAATACCTTTTCCCTCCTTAACCAGCCGAAGGAATTTTTTCTTCTGTTTCTTAATAAGCACTTGTCCAGTCTGGAAAAAAGCCATCAATGAGTTGCAGAGAAGGAGAGCAGCGAGTTCTTTTGGCTGTAGACGGGGTGGTGACAGGTAAAGAGGCAGAGGATTAACGGCCTTTTTTTTTTTTAAAGAATCGCAGCACAAAGGAAACTTCTCCCTAAACCCCTCTGAGTGCTCTCTTTTTGTGTGTGTGTGTGTATATGCCTGCATGCATGTGCAGACTACATGCTAATCAACCTCAGGTTGGTGGCTCGGTGAGGTGCCCTGCCCTTTGGCCAAAAAACAAGCTGATCTTACTAACACAAGGTCCCTACAGAGAGCAACTGGTCTACTTTAAGACAACCAGTCGACCAGCAGGGCTCAACAATAAGGATCGCCTGCTTGTCCGGGGATCGCCTGACGTGGCTAGTTAAATGCCATCTTGCTTCTTTCTCATCTCTGTGGAGAGTTGCAGACGTGCAGTACCGATAAAGCACCTGGTGTAAGGTGAAGACAAAGTTTATGAGCTGAAGCGCAAGCGAGTATTTCAATTATATTGGAAACAGAAGTTTAGTGAGGCGGTGTTAGAGGATGTGACGAGACTATTTGCCACAAGGAAGATAAAATGGGTTCTACTGTCAAAGGCACATCATGTTTCCAAAAATGTTGCTGGAGTGCCCTAACAAGAGCCGACAGCATCTCGCTTGCAGGGCAGCTAAGAAGGTCTTTGTTGTTATTTGATAACCTGCTAATTAAACTATTTGTATAGGGGCAAGTAAAAACTGACTTCAGGTAACAGTCAGTGCATTCAATATATTTTGGAAAGATGCAAAGGAACAGGTTCAATCTCCAACTTTGTGCTTTTGTATGTTTTATTTAAATGTTTTCTGATATGCCATCAACCTGCCAGGGACTGCAAATGGAAATGACCCTGTATGACTAAATCTGACACATTGACATAATGGATTTAAGTTCTCGTGTTAATTAATGTGGATTGTCCCCTGTTAAATAAATAAAGTTCAAACTTCCAATGTACAACAATCAGGGTGTAGCTGTTGGTCAAAACACACTTTGTTATTATGATTCTGATTTGGTAGCTACGATACATTTGCTCTCATTTTAAAAGTACAAAGGTACTTCAGTAAAGCCATCAGCAGACTCACTGTACAATGCAGCAGGCACATATTGAGAAACACACAGGGTCATTGAATGCATTGATGAGAATGAAGATGATGAACACCTATGGGAGAATGGAGAGAGTTCAAGAAACTACGAGGCTTGTGTCACCCATATGTTGCTTGAATTGAGAAAATAAAGACGTCCATGTGCTGCTGCAGCCACTCAAAAATACACTGAAATTACACTATATTTCTTGGGGGCATATTCAATCATAAAAAAGTGATTAGTATTTTGTATTAAGCAAACCTGTATACACCTGCATACAATATGTGTTTGGGTTTGTGTATGTGTACATTTTGTCAAGCCAATCTTCAGTAACACTGCCTTTTATTTCCCTATGAACAGTAACAGGCAGGCAGCATCAGTCAGGAGCTGCAGACTTCACAGGGTTAACTAAATGACACCGCTGTTGTTGCTTTAGCGGCCTGGATGGCACAGGCTGTAAAAACCACAGGAATGGTTCTATATACCGTACATTATGTGTGTACATATGTGTGTGTGTTGAGTGACTCTAATCCTCTGACTGGGAGCGTGACAGAGGCTTCCTGTATGTGACAACACTCTCTACTTTACTCAGGTAATACAGCGCACACACAGTCTACCTGCTGCTGTCAGACAGCACTGAAACCCTGACCAATGTGTTTAAAATTGGAGTTTCCTGTACAACAAAATCACATGGTAAATCTTGTCAATTTAAGAAATATTATGAACAGTATTTCAATACCTAAATGTATAGATTGATGTGTGCAGTCAGAATCCATCAGCAGTGTACTGACCTTGTCTTTAACTTGTCTAACTAACTAACTAAGTAACTAACTAACTGGTGACATAATAACATGGAAAAAAAACGTTATGTAATTGATTTAACTGTAGGGATGCAACTGAGCCATATTACAAAAGGAATAATGAAGGAATGTGATGAATCTATTTATTTTAATAAGTTGTATTGAAAGGGATTTTGTGAATTATTCCAACAAAAACATTTAAAATATCATCATCAAATAATATAGAGTCGGCCAGTGCTTTCTGTAATATGGACAAAATGATGGTCTGTGAAACTGTGTCACAACAACATTTTCTATTCTTTTTACAATTAGTAGCTGCAACAGAGCCTTGTTATTCATAAAAGGATTGGGGATTTTGGTGGAATTTGCTGCATGTGTTTTTACTATTTATATTGAGTCTACTTACGCAAGTTGGATTTGAGTCATGCAGCACCATTAAAGCAAAATGAGTTGCAGCAGGACTGACTGATCATCTCATGTGATACTTATGGAACACTGAATGGCCAGTGGCGTTCATAGCTAGTACCACCAGTGTACTCCTATTAGCGGTCATTTTGGGGGTAAAACACTGATCAAGTGAACTGAATACATACTGAAATATGTGCTCTTGTGTGTATACAGTGTTCACATTGCTAGCTAAGTTGCTTGTGGCTGTATACGCTGCTGGAAAAATGAAAAGTATACTGACATTGTGTATTATTTTAGATTGGAACAGAAGAGCTTCAAGGCTGAAATATGACATCTGTAGGCCTATAACTATATTTCAGTGTAAATTCATCTATTGAACACTTCATTATCCATCATCATTCCTTGTTTTTCCTGTTTCTTGTACCCACCTTTCAAGTAATTTCCCCACGGGGATTATTAAAGTATTTCTGATTCTGATTCTGATTCATATTCATTGGGGCAAAGCTTATAACAATAAAACCTTTAGTGTGGTGTTAACAGCCACATTAGTGTGCCTGTTGTACGTGCACCCATGTGCTTTACCTTTCTTCTGAAGTTGTACCGTTTCCTTCTGCCGCAGGTCTATCTCCCTGCCGAGCGCCTTCCTCTGCCGCTGCAGTTCACTACGCAGCACGGCTATACGCAGCTGCATGCACTCGCGCTCCTTCTTCTGTTCAGAGAAAAAAGTAGAGAATGATATGGAGAGAAAACAGAGGAAGAAGATGGAAGGCAAATATTTAGTATGCGGTCAGCAACTTTTTGTGTTTATTATCCTTTATAAAGAGCCCTAAATTCCTACTAGCTCCCCCCAAAACAAGCCATGTTTTCACAGGCTGATCCCAGGCTGCGTTGATTAATGTACATTTACCGAGCCAATACTGGCCACTGTCAACAACTAAAGACAAGAAAGACGGAGAAGGATGTGGCTATTGAAAACATCTCTTTGAGCCTTGAGATCAGTGCTACAGGTGAGGAGGTTTAGTGGTGAGCCCAAGTCATGGGAATGGCTGGCAGCGAGTTAACATATATGGAGGTCCTGCAGTTAACATGCAAGCAGCAGCTCTGATAAGATGCGAGAAGATGAGGCTGAAGGTGGTGATGTAACAACCAGCATCTTAGCTAGAGGATAGACGTCTCAGAACCACATCTGTTTCTGGCGCAAAGTGCCTCTGTTGCCAGTCTGGTGATTTTATCTACAAGAACAAACAAAATACTCACAGCAAATGTGTAGCAATGATGTAATCACGCTTAAAATGTAATAAACTCAAAATTTCTGCTGCATCAAAATGTGAATTCTTTTCTGTACCTTACTGGTTTTTTTTGATGCAACAACCCCATCTAATCAAGATTTTAAAAAGGCCCTCCACTACCGAGGTCCGCCTGCACAGGTGCTTTCACTTCATTTTCCAAATCAGACCTTTTTCTCTGAAGGTATAGGGTGTGTACAGACCTTGCTTGACTAATGCTCCTTCATACACCTGTGTGTAGCACCTGTGACAGCTTGTGCCTTTTCACAACAGACATTTTGACTTACCACTGCAATGAAAGTTTATGCATGTATAATCAATAACATTAATGATGGCTGAATCTCTTTTAAGTGTAGTACTTTCAAGCCCACTGTGTGCCCACTGGCCCTTCACTAGATAGAGAAGAGTAACGCCCAGCACACAGAAAACCACATGCAAACAGGCGGATGTACACAAACCCAAGTGAGAGACCACAATATAACCCATCAACTCCAGATGAGTGTCTGTCTTTGCCTCTGTACCCACAACTCTCTGCTGGCGTCTCTCTTTCACCACATGCTCCCTGACCAGCGGCAGCATCAGAGTGCAGGTCATTAGTCAACATCTTGCCCTCTCCATAGGGTGTCCCTTTATCAGGCTTCATGTCTCTATCTGGTAGAGGGGGGAGTCTGCAGTGGGGCTAACCATCTAATGAGGAACAGCACTAGGGATTCATGGACTGATGGATGTGGATGTGGTATACATTAGATGAAGGGGAGAGATTGGAGGGTAAGAGAAAAATACAATGAATAATGATAAGTTGAGATGAACAGAGAGGGCACTTTCAAAACATGCATAGAGAGATTTAAGAGGCGTCGTTTAGGGACTATGTGGATGATGACTAAGAAATGCACATGTAATATGAGTTGGAAGAGAAAAACATGGAGAATGGCATGGCTAATGGAGAGTTGGGAGGGAGGGAGCTTACTGGCAGGATAACAGATATTCGGCCTTGTGTTTGCAAGCAGCGTCTGCGGCCTTTCACACACTCACACTTAGATAGTGATCGTGGCCTGGATCAGAGGAAACACAGATATGCTTCTTCTTGAAGACTTCTGAGGGCTTTTTGGCAAAAACAGAGAGGACTGATAGAGCCTCCATCTCTCCAATGTGTCGCACCCTGATGCTTGCATGTTAACCACCGCTGGCTTTGGCACGAACCATGAGCCTCCTACACTTTCACTCGGCGGCAAAGTTGACAAGTGGGTCACAGCCATGTCAGTGTGTGAGACTGTAACCCACCAGCAGGGCCCCCGTCTGACTCATACTGAACATCAAACAGCAGAGGGTCAGCTGAGTAAATAAGCAGCAGGCATGGGGGTGCATGTTATAACCCAGCAGATTAATAGCAGGGTGTGGGTGAGAGGGTGAAAAGGGCCATGCGCTGAGGTTGGTGGCCTCCACTTGGTCCCCCTTTGATCCATGCTCACTATGACGCGACAGAAGGATAGTACAGAGCTTTCCAAAGGCAAAGAGGGAAACCCTTAGAAGAGCCACACAATGCTCCACTCACTGCAAGTTGCAGGGTTTAACAGAAAGGTAGAGGACGAGGATTATGTGATTTATTGGCTGATGTGAGCACTGAAAAGGGTTTCAAGGAATGTTTCACCGAGGGGGAAATATCAGAGACAAGTTTTTGAAAGGGATCCTTTGTGGCAAAAGAATGGAGCCTCAATGTTTTTGTGGGAAGGCTTGAGAAGGCTATAGCAGAGCTACTTTAATAGGTAGGGTGAAGGTCTGGGCAAAGGAACAAAAAAAAAGAGCCATATCAAAGGCTGATGGAGAGCATGATGGAAAAGCAACAGCTGTAACAGCTGTCTAAAGAGGCACTCAAAACCTTTACATTTGGTATCTGCACAAAAGCACATACACACACTCCTGTAAATTTTAAACACTACACAAAAATATCCTAGCGGCCCAATAACTGAATGAATTTTAGCATGTAAGGGATGTAATCCTGTGACCACAAAAATATTTTTTTTCCCCAAAGGCAAGTCACTCCGGAGGATAAAAACACCAAACGTGTCACTGTCTCTGTCTCCGGGCTTTTAAAACAACAGGGGGTGCTTTTGAAGTGAATGTTTACAATAAACACAATGTCAAACCTGGGATCAGTGCTCAGTTTTCACAGCTGTGTGGCTGCCAATTCCAAAAATGTTAAATATGCTTTCTTGCTTTTGCTGTGGATCCTAGTGGAGGGTATGACAGGAGGTGAAAACATAAACAGTGGATTTTGGTCAAGGCATTATCGCCAAGGCAGGCGGGATATTGCACTTACTCCACTTTTCAGTAGAGCCGTCAAAACAAAAAGATACAATAGCTGCCCGAAGGATATAATTACAACTCAAATTACTTTACATAACAATTACATCCGAGGATTTGGATGATACAATCTCTTAAATCCTGTTAAGTTTTTAGCACAATATAGTTTGCTGATATTTATTATGAGTGTAGATACCAATGGGCCTGTCATTGCTGATCACACCGATTACTGCTGGTGTTAATGAACCTTCTTTGAAAACAACAAATCTCAAATTGCACCTCATCCCTCTTTATTTTCTCAAAACAGGAAATTCTATACCAATAGTGATTTTTACATATTTTTACAATAACATGAAACAACAGTGCTTGCTACTGAAAATAAGCTGTCTAAACGCCGCTGCTGATTTGAAAGGCAAGTTGCTGATGAGTTGGAAAATGCTGCTGATGGGTGACTGGTGCTCACCCGCTCTGTGCAGGTTGCCGTCGTCCTCAGCTTCTCCTCGATCTCCTTCCCAATCTTCTGCACTGTCACCTGGGTCTGCTTGATGGCTCTCTGGGCTGTGTGAAGCCTGCAAGAGGAGGAAAACACAAAGTCACCCTCAGTCACCCTGATCATTGTGCAGAACCACACACCAGACCACAAAAACAACCCCATGTTGAAACTGTGGGTCCCAGAGGCCACTAAACTGGCTGGCATCGGTGCTATTCATTTCATTTAGCTTGGATGTTTAGAGTGAATGTTTGGAGAGCATCTTGAAATATGATTGTCCCCATGTGGAAGAGTCATTGTGCAGTGTGTTTGTTAATGCCTCCTTGTTTCTTTTTTTTGATTTACTGGGGTTGAATGTCATTGTTCTGGCCCGACTGCTGAGTCTCCTAAACTGTAAAAGTTATTGACGAGTTTTGACATTAAACAAAGGACAAAAACATTATTGAGAACATTCCTAATAATAAAAGTCTAAAGTCCATTGGACCAGACTGATCACGTTCTTAAATACCACAAACCGCAAATATCTCAACAAAATGTTTAATCACTATTATTTTAAAATAATCTAACCACAATATGAGATCAAACGTCCTGTGATAGACCTGAACCAGAGTCAGTTCCAGAAAGCAAAGGCCAACTAATTAACTGAAACCACAAAGATGGACGCCTTAGTCCAAATGCCATGTCACTGTCATCACTGAAATAGGAAACAGCAACACCAGTACACAAATAACAAGCCAGCGCATTATTTAGACCATCAATCACATGGATAATTAACTTCCAAGTATGCTTTCTTCAAGTGCAGAGCCAATAGAAAAAGAGACAAACCCTCCCTCAACTCAGCCCAAGGGACTCCCAACAACCCATCTACAGACAACAATGCCACATGGTGGGAATGAGTTACAAGGACAAAGAGGAGAACTGGCAATTAGCAATCATTGTGTCAGAATGGTGTTAGATCATTCACTTCTTGCTAAATGTCTCAATGCCATGAGAGCTGGATTGCACAGTAATAGTCACCTTTCTTTCTAGATGAATACAGAATGGCTCAACTGTCTGGGCCCCAGATAAAGATGCAATCAGTTCTTCTTATTAGCAAGTTTCTCATGTCTGAACTCATGCCTTTTAACCCTGTGGTTTGGGTCATGAGGGTGAGGTGAATAGGGTTTTCTTTAGGTATGCACTCTCTTCTTCAAGAAATTGCCTCTTGAGGCGATTTAGTGTAAGAGGCTCTTTTTAACAGGCTTCCAGCTTGGTGGGGTCATTTTACAAATCCTAGGGGGCTTTTTTCTTATGAAACTCACTCACCTCTAGGTATTATTGCCTCTTTCTGACCACCAACCTGAAAAAAAATTGCTTCTAAGACGACCCTACAGGAAAATAATTTCATATTTTCTGTCCACATTTTAATCTGTCTGAGGTGACAGTGATAGCAGTAACAGATAGTATTTTGGAACATCAGGGCAAATCTGTTTTGACAGCTTCATCTGTTTAGGTGATTGCGATGGCAGAATCTGATATGGCCTTTTCCCCCAGGTGAGAATAGTTATCTCCTCTCTCCTTTTCACGCATGTCTGCCACCTTATCATTGCCTGACTCTTGGGCTAGAGCTTGGCCATCAAGCTCTATAACAACCTATGGGGGCAGGGGTTAGGGGGGTTCCCACGAGCTCCCTCATTGAGGCAGCAGTTTAATCACTGCGCAACTGTCCAAAGAACACCTTTTCACAAGCCATGACAACTTTCCTTTTCCGCGGAATGACAGGTAACTTACAATACTGCCACAGGGGATTTGCAGGAAGTTATGACTAAGCCTGTGCACTCAACCCTTTATGCCGATAAACATCAGAAAAACAATAACATTTTCTCCTTTGACCGTGGCACCAGATCCTGCAGGGGTGTCAGATTAAACTTGAAACGTACAGATTTTTTGATAAACAGAAGGCATCTCGTAGAAAATCTTTAACAGGGGCTTTCAAGGTATAGCAAAAATATAAAGTTAAAATGGTGAATGTTAAGATTTAGGATTAAGTACAAACACTGATGACCAGTCTTTTTTAAAGTCCTTTCAGTGTAGTTGGAGGGCAGCAGGCTTGGCAGCCTCTCTGACCAAGGTCTCCTGTTTTCTGTTCATTTACCTTTACTGATTATCTTAAAATAAATATTTGCCATGGTTTACATGACGTGTTGTGGTCCAGCATCCGCAATTTTGCAATCAGGGCTGAGAATAAATCAGCAAATGCAGATGTGTCCTCTGGCTCACAAAGATATGCCAGAGAAAGACCTGGGATCTGAAGAAGACCCCAGGGAGTACACTGTTGTTCTTCTGAGAGAAACGAAGAAGGAAACATCAAGAAGGCTACATTTAAGGCCTTGGGAAGAACTGTTTGAAGAACTGTCTTGAATGGGGAGGTTTGAATGACAAGATGACAATGCACATAACACCTGAAGTTTGTTAGATGCAACCTTCTGGTCTTTCCTTGGCAGACAATTCCTTAACCATATCACTGCAGAGCTTTTTGTTCATAACAAATACTTTTGCTCAACTGCAAAACCTTTTATGTGTGACAGAGAGAAAAAAAAGAAAGAGGTGCAGGCAACAGGTTGGATCGAGCAAAAAAGAAGGCATTAAAAGTATACATGGTGCTCTCCCATCAGAAATTACAAAGATCTTCTTCCTGCTACCAAACCCATATCCCAAATGTATTGAACATCGTGTGGCTTGGCCAGTCTTCCAGCTGTTCATCACATGCAAGCATGCCCAATGCACTTGTCAAACAAACCTCGGTCAGAGGAAACAAGCCCAAGGACTAATGACTGTACTGAATTCATTTCCAGCAACCATAACCCAACACCACAAGGTGAACAGGGCAGCCAATTAAGCCATTCAGAACAAGTTCAGAGACATTTTGTGACAACAAATTGAGAATAATGTCCCACTATCACACCTTTGCCAGGGACAAAACCAACAGCAACGCAGTGGGAAAATCACAATAAACAACACTTCTAAATTCTGTCAGTATCTCATTGCCAAAGAATGTCAACACATTTAACTACTTGCTATTCACCCCACTTCACCATTGTCTCCATCTACAGGGATTGGAAGATAAGATTACTGGAGGTTCTTTGGCAAGCCTGCATATGCACTTTTACTCCTCCAGGCTGTCAGGATCTGCTGAGTTGCTATAATCCGTGTTTACATGACAACTATAACAGAGATGCAGAGAAGCCAAAGAGATCTTAAAAAAAAAAAGATATCTTTGGTCTCAAAAGGGTCAAAAATGGGTCAAAAAGGGGTCACACACTCTGCAAATAATTATAGAAATTTGGATCCCCAGTCATCAGCGTGAGCTCTTTGCCCTCGTGGTACACTAAAAATCTGACGGTTAGTCATGGTTACTTATGCTGCCTGCTGTAAGCCAAATAACAAACAAAGAAAAGGCTTAGCTACAAAGCATTGTTTTATGTACAAAGAGCTCATATAAAGTTCTACTAGTCAAAGACTACTGTCTTTTGTTCGAGAAGCCAAAAAACACAAGACACAAGAAAGGCTAAGGCTAGGTTTTAAGTTGGGGCATAATTTTAGAGGTGGGAGGAATGAATCCTACATCAACAAGCTGAGATAACAACACGAAGCACTGTACTGGAAGACCCAAAGAAAGTGCAACGCTGGAGACGAGAGTGAAAAATAAAAAAACAGGAGGTCTTAGCCTTGAGAGAAAGTAATTTCAGACAGAAAAAATGTGTTGCAGGCCCACTGCCTACATTGAAAAACCAATTGTAGACCTCTTTTTAAATTATTTGTATGGGGGTTGCTTTGAGTCCACTCCAGAAGTGTGAAATGAAAACAAGAGCACCCACATTTATACCTCCAGGGTGATTCAAAGCTAAGGCGGTAAGTTTGCGTCTATAGTCTGGTTGCTTCTGGTTGAGACCCCAGGGTCAGCCGTGGAGTCCGATCCAGCTGCCTGGTTAACGCAGGAACACAACAACGTCCCATGTCCGAGAGCTGTGGTTGCAGCGTCCAACCAACAGGTGAGTAGACTTTAGGGTCTGACTGCAAGAAAGCATTATCACCTCAACAGCCTTCTGGCATGAGAGACCCCCCACAGAGCTTCACCATCACTATGCACTGCTTCTGTTGACACATACTGTACATACACGCACACTCCACACAGGGACATACAAAAGCAAATCAGGAAACTAAAGCCACATGTGGCTCTGATCATGGGGGAAAGAAAGTTTCCCCTTCAGGCTCTAAAAGTTTGAGACAGGATTAAACTGCAATGCCACAGCGCTGAACTGTGAAAGTTGTGCCCCAAGAATGATGCTTACCATGTGTCACGTGGGACACTAGAATAAACCTGAAACTTCGACATTCAGCATTGACACTGGTTTTGTTGTCAGTACAAATACTATCTAACATCTAAACACAAGCACAGAACTCTTAGCTGTCTGAGCTGAGAGTTGTGAGGAAGAATTTAGGGGCCACTCAAGTACTTACTTACACACCACTTCAATGTGACGTTCAAGAACATATAAGGCCATAAAAGATGGCCTCTAACCATTACAAACTGGAACAGTAAACCACTCTGTTAATATACAACTAGTCCAATATGCAGCTCTGTCATGTGATGACAGTAAGTCAATTCTACCACTAGTCCTATCAGCTCTTCCCTCTCTTACTGCTAAGACATTCCCATGGTAAGACAGAAGAGCGTACTTGGGATGTTGAGGAACATCTGAACCTGTATTAATAGGAAAAAAAACACTTTGCTGAACAGCTGGTTCATCTTCATCACTGTCTTCTTGGCTTTCTTCCTACCCAGACAGGGCCCAGCTCTATATAGGATGTGGCTCAGCCTCCATCTCAGCCTGGAAGACTCTTTGGAAGAGACATGACTTTGCTGATTGATGATCTGTACTCTCCCTCTTCATCTCTCCATCTGAGACGTCTTGTGTTTGCTAGCCCACATCACCATGCTACTCACACAGGCGACGGGTGTTGTCAACCAGAGCTAGGCTGAAAGGCAGACTGTGAATCTGCTGACAAATTACCCTCATTAATCAAGACCAGTGCCTTCTTAGCAAAGCAGCTCTCATCCTTTTCCATTAAAGGACTGCACTGGGCCAAGGCAGAGTGGGAGAGAGTTGGGTGAGAATATGTGACACTGTGAATGTCCCCTGTGGGCATGCATCACTGTTCCTGGAGAAAAAAAGACATTTATTCAAAATTTTCTGGAAGAGGCACAGAAGAAATTAGGCAACTGGAGAAGAACCCTATTTTTCACTTCTCTACGTGATGAAAAGTCAATGGTGCAGTGCCAGCAGCATACAAACATAAAATGCTATATATAATTTATGATGCAACTAACGCAAGTGAGCCAATAACAAAAGCAATTTCAACTCCAAGCACAGTTCCATGAGCAGCACTCCACCTGAATGCTTCAGAGAGTTAATGCACTTTGAAAAAGGCAGAGCTCTCAGGTCAGAAACTGAGCAGTATATATGGTTATGTACCATGGGGGGTGGGAGGATAATCCCGGTTGGAGTGTACAGTATCTGATGAATCATTCCACAGTACATAATCATAAACCATGTGCATATGAGTGCACTGAGCCAAGGAAAAACTCTGACAGGGGTGAGGAGCTGCAGGCAGAGCAGTGTGTGGGAAGAAGGGGATCAATGTAACTGTGTTAAACTCTGAAAAGTCCCACTGGATGAGGATAGAAGAGGATGTGGAAGAAAGCTGCAATAATAGAAGAAGCAAGAGCAGAGGTCATAAAAGTTAGGATTCAAAATGGGCTTTTTCTCCTGCAAGCTGCTGGGGAGGCAATGTATCCTCTCATATAAACATAAACCATGACCACTTCTAGATGAGGGAACACTGTTAAAGTTCAGCCGGCTTTTGCATAACTTCTTCCATGACACAGCAAAGCCCTGTGACGCATTTATGTCCCCCTATTTAATTCTTATAGTAGGAAAATGTCAGTGAAAGCCCTCATAATGCTCATAATGACAGGATCCTTATCTTATTTTGAAAGTGCCTAACTTTAACCTTCCAGATATACATTTGTTTGCTTAAAACTGGATGTAATTACATTGTTAAATGATCAGGCTATGGTTAACAGTGGGTTTCCCTCTGGGGAAGCCCTGGTGATGCTGAAAGTAGTGTTTAAATCCTACCACATTTAAATATAAATATAAAACAACAAGCCTGTGTTTGTCAACAGATGCCAGGACTGCTGTATGCTGTCTCAACCTTTTAATCACTGCACAAGGGGTCCGCATCTAACAAGCAACTTGCTAAGAAAATCTCTGTCTCCTTCTTGTGGTGTAAATTTGTACTGCAACCATTTTTCACAGTCAACATCAGCAGGACTTCGATTCTAATCACAAATCGGACACCAGCCTAATGATAAAGTGTCTTTATTGTGTTACGCTTAAATTCAAATGTTGGGATAAAAATGTTCCCTATTTTTGTCCCATCATGCCCAAGAAATACTGTGTAGACTAACAGGCTTTGTGCCTTTATATGAAGCTAGAGACCAGCATTGATTCCTTGATAATGGGTCAAAAAGTTGGCTTTCCTGTGGCACCCTCTGCTGGAACACAAATATGGAACACCCATAACTGCAGGAAGTGTAATCACATGACCAATTTAAAATTAAGTAAAATATCTACTTGACGAAACTAGGGCTGCAACTACCAATTATTTTCATTATCGATTAAACTGTTAGTTGTTTGGTCCATGAAATGGTTGTGAAAAATGTTGATCATTGTTTCCTAAAGCCCAGTGTGACGTCCTCAAATGTCATGTCCAAAGATACTCAGTTTACTGTCTAAATGACTAAATGAACCAAAAAATATTCACATTTTGAGAAGCTGAATTCAGATAAGTTAAATTGAATTTAATAACTGACAACTAATTGATTAGTTAACTTATAGTTGCAGCTCTTGAAGAAGGAGTAGTTGTTGGAGGAAAAAATCAAACACACTGTAAAGCATAATTTGTAAGTGGTTGATGATATAATATGATATAATACAGCTGATTAAAGTTGAGTCCTAAGGATATAATAACATGATGTCATACTGCTAGATGGCATGAACCTTACCTGAGCAAAGAGAAAACACTGTAGGAGTTCCTGACTGAACTCTGGTCAACCTGAAGCAGGCTGTTTTTCTTCCGCTCTGACTGATCCTGCAACAGCCACATGTCAGTGTTTCAATGCAGAACCCAAACAGTGTCCAAATAAAGCTAATAAGATTAGAAGTGGGTATTCCATTATGATGCAAAACTCTGGAAAATGGACAGTAGGCTGTACCTTATGATCAAAGTCAGCTGCATAGTAGCCATCATTCAATCCAAATATGATCTCATTTGGATTCCTGGATCGAATCTGTGGACAAAGCAAGGCAGTAGAGGCTCATTGTGGGGACTGAAGCAGAGAGAACAAAGGACAGCGGGCATCTGGAAGTGCATGAGACTGAGCTATCTGTTTACGAGCTTTGAAAATAGTCTTGCTGTGAAAGAATGGAAATAACATTGAGTTACTCTACTGTATTTTATAATTGCTTTGGCTCATTTTTCAAAACTGTTTCAACAGCCATTACTAAGCACACAGATGACTGAATCAATGTGTTTGCAAACATTTCTTCTAATTTTAACATCATTACTCTGGTGAGCAGCACTGCAACATAGTTGCTAATTACTTCACCACCACTGCCATACATTTAAAATGCATGGGTAAAAGAGAATACATGGAAAAGAAGGGAGGAAGAAATCCTGTTTCTTGCCTTTTGATTATAGTCCTGAGTGTCTGTTACAGTAGGGTATCTGCCCCACCAGGTGAGCTACTGGGGCCACACATTGCTATTTGTATAATTTGCAGGCAATGAACTGCAGACTCAGGTTTGATGAATATAGGTTACTGTTGTTTTAATACCTATACAATGTTGTGATGCTCTGGTGAACTTACTGTGCCATGAGATGTGTGAGATCATTTTGAGCACTATGTTAGATTTTTATGTGTTAAAACTGAGCCGAAGCAATTGCAAAATACTGTAAAACACATGTAAAGAACTAAAAAACATGCACCTCATGTGTTTGACCATGACACTAGATTTGCAGATAGTACAAACAATTACTTCAGTTTTTGATAAATACAAATGACAACTGTATTATATATTTATATCATTGAGACATACATATATGTTTTTTGCTCTCACCACTCATATCTCCCTATGTAGCCGGTGCACAATTTCTACCACAATGGGATCCCTTTGACAAAACTACAGTATATATATTACACTATCATTATCATGTGTGGTTGCTGACCTGTTGTCCTGTGTATCGGAGGCCATCCAGATTGACCTTCCATTCTATGAGGAGCTGGTACTGTTCCTCCTGCCCTCCCCAGATCCTCACCACGAAGCAAGACACTGAGGTGTCCAGAAGGTCCGGCAGCATGCCAAAGTCCAGGCTCCGCCAAGTTGGATTCTGACACATATAAGTAAAGACTAGCAGTCACTTGGTGAGGATAATCAGTGTATGTAAGGAGTGCATTAAAACTTGACATAACAGCTGGTCAGCACAATAACTGCTTTATTTAATATAGTAATAATCAAACTTCAACTGAAGCTACTGTTTATGTCAGAGAAGTAAAAACAATACAAGCATGCGAGTGTTTCTTTATGTGCATGCTGAAGAGGTTGAATCAAAATCTGTGTGGTAGTGCCATCAAATTCAATGTCATAATGCAATCCCTATCCTCAGTAAAGTAACTGAATCATCCTGTTCTCCATTAACTTTAAAGTCTGATTCATGCTAAAGTTTGTTCTCCGCCCTTGAACTTCCAGACTGACAGCACTGAGTACTGGTTCTACAAAGTACTGTAGCCATTTACATCATTCAATTATGCACCATTTCCCTCCAACAGAGAGAAAATCTCTTGCTCTTTGTGTCACTTTCAAGGACAGTTAGGGGAAGCAGAAGCAGAAGTACAATCCACAGGGTGGGGGTGGGGGTGGGGGGATTGGCAACAGAACAAGTGAGAGTCAGCAACAGAAGAAAAGGGGCATAGCAGTTAGAAGGAAAACAGGAAGACCAACAAGAAACGTTTCCCTAGACAAATGATGACGGGAAGGAGACGGAATACTTGAGAACGAATGTCAGCAAGGATGTTAAATTCAACAGGAGGAAGTTGTGCTGAGAGATGACAGGAGTCATGACTCCTGCAGTGCATTACAGAGTCTGTCTGCTCAGGGTACTGAACAGTACTCCTAGAAAGCAGCTTAGGTCAGCTCATGACTCGGCATCAAGCCCAACAGTAATGGCTTGCTGTACTTGGCTGCTTCTATAGCTTTGTGTAGAGCTGCATCTGCCACGCAAAGAAGAGTAGAAAAAAAGCCAAAGGATCACGTAGTAATACACAGCTAGTTCATTTACACAACAGACAGAGGCTTACAGACCAAGAGAAAAGGTTGTGTAAGAGAACACCACATATCATATTTAATTCACGTTGATGTGAGTCTGACATTTTATTCAGCAGAGCATGTTTCACAGCATGTCACTGTAGCTTAGCTATCTGAAAACCAGTTTAAGTGAGTTTATAGTGAAACAACATATGTGGTAGGCAGCAGGTATAAATACCTTAAATGCATCAGTAACATACAAGAAGCTTGTCTTCCTTCATTAAGGCACTGCACATAATGACCAGTGTACTAACACACATTGCAACAGCAGGTAATAATAATATCTCAAACATATCCCAGGAAGCAGACATAAAGAGTTATACTCACCAGTGAGTCTCGTATGACTTCACTCTTGTAAAAATCTAAAAAGACATCAAAGAATGCTGATTCAAAGGAGGTAGAAAACACTCATGCACAACCAACTCGGTTAAATCTACCCTAAAACACAATTCACAAAAACTCAGCTGTGCTTTAATCTGTGAACACAACACTGTAGTGATAATATCATGTAGTGTAAACTCTTGAATCGGCTACTCACACAGCAAGGACAACAGTGACTTTATTGGATTATAGGCACATGTAGATACTACATTTAGTGTCCAAAATCATTGCAATAGTACATCATTTTGATTTTAGAGTGGATTTTCCCATTAGAGATCACACATTAGCTTGAGATGTCATGACACAACCACCTAAGCTATTTTTGACCATGCAGTAGCTAAATTAGTTAATATGGGGTGGAAGGAACTCATGACACAGAGAATTATAATGTGCATAACAAAAGTTTACATATACTGAATTTGAGATTGCAGAAAACGGGCCGAGCAGCAATGTTACCCTCTATCCGTTCTCAGGAGCAACAAGGTGGAAGGTGTGTGTGGGAGGGGTGTTAACACTGACCTCGAGATATGCGGTCTCCTATACAGAGGTGGAGGGTGAAGTAAGTGTCCAGCAGTGGGGAACCATTCTTGTTGACAATGTTTCTGGCTGCGATGCTCCGGAGGTGACGCAATCGTCTCTGTTTGCCAGGGGAAGACATAAAAAGAGATGAGAGAGAGTGAGGATAGATTGAGAACAAATAACAGACATCAGAGCTGTTGGATTCAGTTTCATCCTGATCATGTGATTGTCGTTTGTCACACTATCCTGTGTAGGCTGTTCTGAAGACACTGAATCCTAACTGGGACCCAGGACAAGTATAAAGAGGTTACTACGCCTATCCTATACATAAATACCCTAAACTCACACACAGAGGCAGCTGTGACTGTCTGCTAGATGTCAGCAGTTCAAATAATAGGGGCATGACAACTTCATGGTTGACTAAGTAGCCGGTTAACTCAGCAGGCATGGTCAGTCATGACAGTCACATGAGAAATGTGTCACAGTTTTCAGCTGCTCTAAAATGATTTATCACAGAATCTATATATCACAATGAGCCGACTACAGAAAGATGGGTCAGGATATCAGTTCACCTTAAAGCAAGCAGACCAGTGACGCAAAGTTAAGAAAAGTGAAGACATGATTCATCATTAAAAGGCTACTTCCAAAAAACGGATCCCTCCGTGTGGTGCTTTTAGTAAAAATCTAATATCTTGATGTAAAATAAATGATCTCTGTCTGGAAATGCAGTGCGGCCATTTGGCATTTTCCCGCTTCAGGCAAACACGTCACCACAGCACAACCGCTCTCTTGACCAACAGGCCCGGCCTCTCTCCTGCAGCCATACTGAGACTAAATCTAAGTCATGGGATACCCTATAAGATTAAGGGCCTCAGAAACAAAAACACTGATTGTTCTTGTAAAGGACATTTAACCCCCCTAAAAATGTCAGTGCACATTTCTGTATGGGCTAATGTGGACCACAAGCAGAAAGAAATGGATGTGAATTGACTTGTGCAGTCTGAAACTACTGTGCTGCGCTGGGCTCTCTAAAATAAAACTACAATATAACCAGAGATCTTATTATTAGGGCTGCTACTTGAAAAAAAATCATCATCTATTACTCTGATGATTATTTGTTAGATTGGTCTATAACATTTCAGAAAATGTCCATCCTAGTTTTCAAAATCAAAAGTTTTATCTTTAAATGTCTTGTTCTGTTAGTTCAAAACCCAAAGTTGTTCAGGTTAATATGATATAAAACAAAGAAAATCAGGAAGTCTCCATATTTCAGAGGCTGAAAACAATATTTACTGCCACTTTTGCATAATAAAGAAATTACTTAAACTACTAATCGATTACAAAAATAATCACTTTACTGCAATTTCCCAGCTTGGACTTTGGGATTCAATAAGAGATATATCTACTTATCTAATTATCTATCGATCACACTATCTATTCCTCTAATTATTGACCTAATTTGTTGGACGCTTTACTAATTAGATATCTCTCT
>NW_023339763.1:21447804-21473397 GCF_004916995.1 Morone saxatilis | reverse complement strand
CTATCTATCTATCTAATTGATTGACTAATTGTTGGAGCTCTACTAATTAGACTACAAGCTCAGACAAAGATCAAAGTTAGGACCACTATTAGTTGACTGAATGTCATAATGTGATCAAAGAGTCTGAAGGTGGTGTGTGACAAAGTTATTAGTGTGAAAAAACGGATAAGCTGGTCCCAAGCCTTCTGTTGAACATCTGGAATTCAAACACACAGACGTCCCACTTCCTTAGAAAGTGGACAGAACAAACTCAATCAGAGCTGTATTTAGCCGGTGGGGGATTCACTCAAAGTTAAACTACACCCTGATACAGAATTCATAAGCACTCTGAAAATTGATTTAACATATAATACCTTCATGAAGGTGATAAAAGTCAGTGTGTTTTATAAAGGTCTGTAGCCTGCAGGCTGTACTTTATGGTGCTCTGGTAGGTATTTCTAATATCTAGTCTACCCTGTTTGATATATCATTGTTTCAGCCAGCTGCAACTAATAGACTGACAACTGAGTGCACGCTGTTGCTATCACCATTCAAAGTATTGAATTATATACACAGCCAAGCCTCTCCAACAGCTAGAGTCTCAAAGAAGAGAATCTGGGGCGCAAACAGTAAACATACCAAGTGACCTGGCGAGCTTTCTGCTACTCTGGGTGTGACAATTTCATGGCTGCCTTGGGCAAACACATAGTAATAAAGAACTTCATTCTACATGGTCTTCTGGGTTATATATATCAATTCAATAGGAGATTGCAAAAAGAACATTCTTTCAGGAATACTTTCAGTTTCATATCGCACAAACAACCGTGAATTCAATTTTACACATAATGAATTCATCTCTACATATAATATTCTATATTATAATTTCCATATAATAGCTATGAATGGTCTTTCCCAACTCAAAACCAACACAGTTCGCTACTGATAAATTAACACTACAGCAAAGCAGAGCTAAGCAATATTTGAATATGATATTGATAATTCATATATACTGATATATTATTATATTATTGATATACAAAACTGGGATTTGGCTTAACCGTTTCTGTGTTTTCCTTTTCCTGTCCTCTGAAAGCACCAACACTTATTCCAGCAGTTCATTGCTATTACTTTGATACTCACGTGTTGTTTTGTCCATATCACACAGCCCGACACCAGATCGAGCACTTTTATTTTTTGGTTTTCATTTTGTTGAGCGTTGGTTTATTTGAAGTGCAACGGCGACTTAAACGGTTTGGCTTCAAGTTGTTTTAAATGAACAATCACAGTTTTCACACTAGGCCAGCTGTAAAATAAGATTGTATGCTCACATAACCAAAATGTAAACGCAACAGTAATGTGAAGTGCACTGCTCACAGCCTTATGACCTTATGATATCCTGATATCCATATGATAGATCACATGAAATTTACATAAAATAAGCACTAAACTTTTTAAAACTACTGAAGTTGTGAGATCTCTGTCTGAGATGTCTGCTGCCAAGTCAATACAAGGCAATATAATATAATATGAGGTGATAATACAAAGTACATGGAATTTTGCTGCAGATAAATCGGGAACAGTTTACTTGGACAGCTCGCCTACACATTGTCAGGAAAGTATTTGTAACATTTGTAATGTTTAACAGATTATCATGAACATGAACAACACAACCAAGATGTTTGTGTGCCTAAACCTAACCAACATTTTATTTGTTTCATCTCAACTAATAAACTACAAGTTAAGTTACAAATACCCTATAATAAATTGTGTATTTCTGATCTGAATAAGAATGGAATATGTTAACCGTCTATTGAATTGAACACGTTAGACACCCACCCAATCATGTAATGATACACTTAAACGTGGGGTATGCATTTCTAATCCAATGCACACTTTTACACTTTGTCATATTCAGCAAATATCTCCTCACAAACCGCTAGTCTTTCCCTGTGTGTGTGTGTGCTAAAAAACCCAGTGGTTTTAACTCAGATACACACGAAGGGTATCGGACAGAGGCACACAGCACTAACTTGTTATTCCAGCCAGGACTTGAGTGTCAGGTAAGGTCAATTATTTTATCACGGACATTCATCTTATTTTAGTTTTTATTGTAGTTTGCAGAAGATATGCGGTCATCGTGAAGTTAGCTATAGTAGCAGAGGGTTGTGAGTATCGCTGTCTGGAGTCGGTGAGCTGGCTCTCGTCCCCTCCGCATGTTAGCTGCCCACCCGCAACAAAGCTAACATTAGTTCCATTGCTTGCTGCGTAGTTATTGTATTTCTCCAGAAACACATACCCACCTTTAAACAAGGGTCAAAGAGTTTGATTTACAGGTGTAAGGACAAACTCAGCTGCAGGCCCTGCTCTCCTCATGCACTTTGCTTTGTAAGACCTACTATGCGGAGTAGCTCATACTAAGCAACTGAAAGCTGAACTTCCTGCTGTGTCAGGGACACCCACGTTATGATCCCCAACGATATTCAAGACCAAGCAGGACAGCTTGAAGAAAACATGTTGCTGCTTGTACAAGAGATTTGAATCTGATGAATCAGAGAGAAACTGACAGTTTCACAATTTACTAAAGTAAACTTTTCCCCATACTTTTGCTGTGAATGTGGAGCAACATAGTGAGAAGGTTTCATACTGTAGATCATTTCCTGATGTGGACTGAGGTGGTCTGATGGAGGTCTGTAGCTGAAACCCCTTGCAGCATAGATATCTGACTCTGCGGATGCTGTGTGCACAGTCAGATCAGATGGTGGCTCCTAAAACATTGCAACAAGCTAATTCTGAAGATATGGAGATATCCCACAACATGGACAGCCCATTTCTGACTACAATTAATATCCAGCGTCTGTGAGACTTTGATGGGCCGATGTTACAGCCTGAGGTCGGTGGCCTTATTGAATGAACTGTCAACGGCCAACTTTTACATGTCGTTTCAAAATGAATGAATGAATGAATGGACAGACGGAGATGAATCTATAACGCTTCCAAAGACTCCCCCGACTTTAAGAACCTTGAATTAAATTAGTTCATGGTGTAGAAGTGTATTGAAATCACAATAATAAAAAGCAGTATGAGACAGTAGAACAGCACCGTAATGACATATGCCGTTTCCCTAAAACTGAGCTGTCACCTGCGTGCTGACAGGACGTTAAGATAAGTTACCATTAGCAGAAGCATGCTAACGTTAGCTTCGTACACATTTAAACTTCTAGAATGATATATACCCTCAAAACAGTTCAACACGCTGATAAGGCTGGGCTTAAAAATGCCTAACACCAGCCTAACTGGTTTTAGTGTGCCAGGGCTGTCAGTGTATTTCCATTAATTTCTAGTAAGCTAGCTAACTGCAAGCTAACAGTTGCTAGCTAACTAGCTAGCCTGGCAGGCCTGCCGTGTTCCTCCCGGCAGCAGTTGTAACTGACGTTGTAAACTAGTACATAACACACCGAGACGGCCTGGGCCAACTTTCCCCGAGTTCATTTTGAAGCAGTTCGTATGAACATGAGCTCGGGCTTTGCATTTACCTGCTGGGATGTGAGCTCTACATGTAAGGCTCGAGAGGATGAAGCTCCAGAGTTGGTGACAGAGGCGGCGGGGATGGCAAGAACCCGACCGGTGATGGAGTTCATCCTCCTGTCGGCATCTAGCGGGTCCCCCTCATTCAACAAAACATCCAGTCCAAGACATCCAGGACACTCTGTTTAAAGTTATCGAAGCTCCAGGCAGCCGCCAGAGGCATGCAGACACGGTTGTTTGTGTGGGTACAGTGCTACAGCAGCTGTCAGCTAACCGACGGGACGTAAACAAAGTACAGGCTATTTTGCTACACTTGGAAATCCGTCTCCGGTTGGGAAGCGCGACGCCGAGGCTCCTGATTGGCTCAAACTAACGTATGTCGTGTAAAGGCGGTGCTTGCTACTGAAAACGCGTGTTACTATTAGTTGTATTGTCTGCTAATCTTCCAGGGTGGGCGGGTGTCCGTTGAAATCTGTCAAAGCTGCAAATAATGAGGAAGTTGCATAGCACAGCGTGACATGCAGCTGACAGTTATACGGTAACATCCAGGCCTTTTCTCACTTACAGTCTCCATTAGAGCTAGTGCAAAAAGTGACGAAAACTATTCACATTGCTATTGTACAGACTCTCCCAGGGGCTCTTGTAAATATTATGCAACATATATTTAAATGCGCAAACATTAGGCCGTGAACAAACAGCGGATATAGGGGCAGCTTGACACTATTGAGTGTGAAACATCTGATCAATAATGTCCGAATTCTGACTTTATGTGCACTAGACCACAGCAACATTAAATTATTCCTCATCTTGCAGCAGGGGGAAGAAAAAGACCTCAGAAGGCCTCTGGATCCCAGATCAATACCGCAGTGTAAAAACACACTAAAAGTCCTGCATTCAAATTATACTTGAGTAAAAGTAGATTAGTATTATCAGCGTAGTGTACTTAATGTATCAAAAAAAATCAAAGTAGGCCTACTAGTAATGCACTTAATTCTATTGAAAGTGTAATATTATTTTATATGTGTATTATTTTATTGTATTATTATTATTATTGATTTATTAACTTATAAACAGTATTGTAAAATAGTTTTTGTTGCAGTCGAGCTGGAGCTGATTAGGCAATAATTACTTACTGTTGGATATGCAGTGCATGTGAAATGTGAATCTGCAGTGTAACACGTAACTACAGATGTCAGAATAATGTAGTGCAGTAAAAGTGTAATGGCTCTGTCTGAAATGTAGAGTATTTAATAGTATAATGGGAAAATTCTCAAGTAAAAGTTCCTCAGAATTGTACTCAAGTACATCAATTGAGTAAATGTATGTGTTTCCACCACTACTGGATGTCCAACTACTCTACATCGAGTAGAGTAGTAGTGGGACTGATTTCTATAAGCCTTTATCACCCTGGCTGCAGAATATTAAGCAACCATCAGGGGGCAGCATCAGCCACATAGAGGAGTTCTGTTTCCACTAGGTCATTGGACTTTACAAAAAGTATTGATTGCTTTCTGCTTTCAGGAATACTCTGTACTGGAAATCGCTTGTTGGTGTGCAAAACAAGCTTTTTAAAAACACAGATACTGCAGTCAGGTTGTCCAAATATTTTTATACTGAACATTTTTTTAACCAACATTGCCCAGTTTTCAGCACTTAGTATTTCTATTTTATACTACTTCATACTTAAACTCCCCCACATTTTAGTGGGACATGTTGTTCTACATTTATTTTACAGCTAGTTACTGGTGCAAATATTATATATATTACATATACATATATATGTATGAGGTATCTGTATGTATGTAGGACATATGTGTAGACCTACAGTATATTTGTGTGTGTGTTGTGTGTATGTATGTACAGATATGTTTGTATGTGTGGATACTGCATCATTTGATGGAACAAAGACTTTAACTACAAAGGCAAGCTTTCCTCTTTCATTTTTTTGTCTTGTCCTTGGATGTGTGGATTTGACTAAATCATTTTTTTGTGTGTATAAAATGATCTGGAATCATCTGGAATATTTGTATTGGATGATATAACAATGTGTTCTGCATTTGTAGATTTCACTGAGTGTAAATATCATATACTGTATCTTCGATACGAAATACTGTACATACGAATATTTAACTGCCTTAGAGCTATTTAAAGGGGAATGTATATATTTAGTGCTTAATCTTGACACTTAACATGGCTGAATAAGCTTGAATGTGTTTGTCTTACACTGGCCTCACACAAGTCCTGATCAAATGATGGACGTCTTGTGAAGTGAATTTGAGAAAATGTTGTACTGCAGAGAAATATCTTTACAGAAATTTGTTAAAAGTTTAACTGTGTCCAAAAACAATGCACAAACACATACACATCTCCTTCTGAAAACATACAAAAGTTTAATTTAAATATTGGCAGACAGATGATGCCATTAGTCATATAGACAGGTCTCACTCTTTATTCCTTGCAAATTTATTGCACATGGATTACACTGCTCTTTAGAAGAAGTCACAATGGTGAAACCACAGGAAATTGCTCTTCAAATGACAATCTTAGAATTTACCACCCATCAATTTGACACAACCTTAGTTATTTTGATGATTCCCAGGATATATTCTATACTCACATACTCTTATTTTACAAAAGTACAAGTGACACCCTCAAACATAACATAATACCAGTAATAAGATCGGTATAATCCCTTCCTTTTCAATTATCACCAATGGCATGAATACAAAGAGATCCACTTTATACCAGGTTCATCAAACATCAGGATTTCCACCCTCAGAACTTCTCCATCTGTAGCTCAAAACTTTCCAAAACACTTGAAGATACAATACATCACTGTGGTTTTTGTTGCATGGACAAAAAAAAAAAAAACCCATCCAGACACCAGTTGGACAAGAAAGGGAAATCAAACCAAGCAGCACCATATTGGAAAATTCTCATATCAAAGGTAATCAGCAATACAAAAAGTGCATCAGAAATATTCATTGAGGGACAGGCACTAACAATAGGCTTCTTCCTCTCTACAGAATACAATTAATACTTTATGGCATTATACAATCACAGGCACACATTTATTGTGTGTTCACAATATAAATCCACCCTGTAGAATTCCTTCACTTTTGGCTTTCATGCAGTAGAAATACATGCATCTGTGGGGACAACATAGGTCTTTGGCTCAATTAATCTTTGGGCTTTTTATCCAGTGATAAAGTGGTACCTTCCACTTGCATTGTTTGTGCGTTCAGCATATAGGATCTTAAAGAGCTTAAGTAGAATTACGTGGACGCATAAATGAAAGAAAACATTGGCACTTCGTTTCAGTCCTGCATGTTACCTTCCAGCCCCATCTAGTGGAACTCACCCCCCTCTGCACTGATAAGATTCCTTCATTGAGAAATGTAAGAAACAACAAAAAGGCACACTTTTTGACGTGAGATTTGATGCAATTTTGTCCAACCAAGACTGTTTAAACCTGATGACAGCAGCAGGGAGAGGTGACTATTCTCAAACCTGCCATTTCCTGAGAAGGAACAGTGCTTGTGTGTGTGTTTGTGTGTAACAATGCAGAGAGCAAAGGTTTTCTTTAGCAAACATGCTCGAGTGCAGAGTTTGCAGTCCAGAAATAATCCAAACCGGGCACCAAGATTGGATATAGACAGGGTGGGAAAGGAGGACGGGTGGGTATTTGAGGATGCTGCCACAGTTCAGAGCTTCAACAGGGCCCCCTGGTCCTTTCACTGGATGTGCAGGACGTCACTTTCTTTCAGGCCAAACCGGGTCTTGAATTTGTCAAAAAGGCACTGGAGGGACTTGATGTACATTGCATGGTACAGATCCACCATCTCCTCAGTCGGATCCTCAATTTTTGGCACTGTGATCGGCTCCCCAACTAAAACAGGAGAGGATTAAACCATCAGTGTTAAAAAATACACTCTTGAAGTTGGATAAAGCAAATACTGATTTAGTCTATTCTGCTAAACTGTTGACAGTTTGTTGGTCATTGTTAAACTGTACCAAAACAGCAGATTATTGGGGAATGTATTTTAAAGGTAACTAATATGTACCTCTCTGAATCACACTAACCAAACTTTAGAAGACAAACCTACCTATGGTGGTGATAGGATTGCAATAAGGCACAATGCCCCAGGTGTTACCGAAGAACAGGCCACATCCATGGAAAAGGCATGGGGCAAAACCTAAGATCTTCTGTAACCTCCTTTGGAGATACCGCCAGTAGGTCCCCTCCTCAAAGATCACCTGCTTGTAGGCATCGTTCTCTCCAAAGGAATACACTGGAACCAGGTCAGACCTGAGGAAACACAGAGGAGGTAACTCAACAACTGTCCCCCGAATGTACATTGCCAAGAAGTATGTTTCTAACAAAGTAACAGATGTAAATGTTAAAATTAGCAACAACATAAAAAAATAAGAAAGTAAAATATATCATATATAAAAAACATGTCTAGTGGTGGAGACCTAATAAATTTGAACAATAAAAAGGTTGTAATACGGATAATGCATCTTTTCAAAAACACAGAAAAGCTATTTATCAAGCTTTCACACACTTTACGCGTGTTAAGACAGAAACTTTACAGACTTGTTCTGTCATTGTTTATATAACCTAAATTATATTCCTTGATATTTTTATTGTTATATTACAGTCATAACTCTCTAATGGCTACCCTGGCTTTGAAAACAATTATCACACTTAAAGGCTCACTTAAATGCACAGCACATCTGTGATTACCATCATACAGAGCTGACTAATATATATGTCTCTACAGGAGGGCAACTTAAGTTGCCACACAACAAAAAGTTTTGTTGTAGCTTTTTGTGTGCAACGGGTTAATAATCATGAAACAGTTGATCTTGCTGGTCACGTAGGCTGACTTTTGTAGTTTCCAGTTGCAAACATTTCTCATGTTTGTGTGGGTTATTGTTGGTGAACCATTTTTGTCTTGGCTAGGTGTAACAATTATGAAAGGGCCTGTGTAATCAGGACATTTTCTTGATTGATATTAGTTTATTCTGCTTTTGATCTGTAGCCAAGTTTAGAATTTAACATTTGACCAGAAGCCCAAACACATTCAAAGAAAGTTCTGAAACTAGAAAACTTTCAGAACTATTCATTTTATTTGCAGATTTGTTCCATCTTTTTTCATTACCACTTGTTCCCATCATTTTTGGCTTGTGGTCCTTTAAAACCCTACAAAGTCAAGTCACAACCCCTCATCAACAGTTACATATTTATATGAGCTGTGAGCACTTTAAAGAGTCATCTATAATTTACCTTCCCACGCTGTTTAATTTGAATATTTCTTCAAGACCTGATTAGATAAAACAATGCAGTCCCGAGAAGCCCGAAAAATAAACTGTATATTTTTGTTAACTTTAGCTTTCCTATCTTGTTGATCATCTCATGCCCCCCTAGGACCCTTGTTCTATATCACTGGCTTTGGACAAGGTGCTTTTTTATACATTTGTGTTTATATAAACCTGAGGCACTTTTGCCTAAATTTTCCTTACAAAAACAACTTCAGTATCAGTTGTTATTCAACAGATTTAGACATCCAATTCTACTTTACAAGCATCAGATCCGAGCCACAAAAGACCCAGAGAGAACTGAAAGTGACCAGGATTAGTTCAGCTGGAACTAGTAGTTATGCATGAAGTTACTGCATAACTGCATGTCTTTTCTAGCTAGCTCTAAGCTTCTTTGGAGAAGATGCACCCTGAGATCAACAAATATATATTTGAAAAGAAATCAACTTGTTTGGGGAAGCAAGACAGACCGGGTCCCCTTCTCTTTATAGCACAGTTTGTTATAGTGATTACTGCCAGCTCACACAGTCTGCCCCTTCCGAAAGGGTACTGCAGGCCATAAGGAGCTCAAAGCTTTATGAGGGACAACACTGCATATTCATAAAAGATTTGGTAATGCTCTCTTATGATGTAATTTTCGACCTTTCTGTGAGTAATAATCTAGGGTTTATTCATTCCAATGAGTCACTACAGCCCTGAGAATGATATCTTCATGTTCAAAACAGATTTGTTCAAGGCTATGTTTGGTCGCTGTAACTGCATGTGTCCTTTTGTCTGAGTGTTGTGCAGCTGAGCCAGCTCACCCTTTCTGTAGGGCCAGCTTTACAAAACCTTTACGGTTCTTCAGGGTGACAGAATTCATGCCAGGAGCACACTGCAGAGACTCTGCTGCCCCTCCGACAACGATGACCACAGCATTTCCTGTCCCGTTACGTGACAGCAGGTAGTCAATGGAGTTCCTGTTCACTGGACAGATACCTGAGAGGGAAAAAATATGTTGAAAGATGAAAACATGTACAAGAGGGAATACACTGTTAAAATTGGTAATTCAGTTCAGGAGCACTGTTGGCCTTCTTGTATAGATGGGGAAAAAAACATTGTTTCAAAACAAGAGGTATTTTGCAGAAAGGATTGTTGCATTACAGATTAGAGGTAAAAAAGGTCACAAAGAAATTCCTATGAAGGCGGTTTACCAATAAAACACTGAAACATTAAAACTAGAAGGCCATTCAGAGAGCACAGACCTCCGCTAAGGCCAATGCAAATCTGCACACCATTCACTTTAAAAAGGACCAGTGTGTAGGATTCTATTGCATCTAGCTGTGAAGTTGTGGATTGCAACCATTTGAATACAGCTCAGGAAAATCATGTTTGAGGTGGCCTATCTTGCACTGTTAATAAAAGTGAAAAATAATGTGAGTATCTGCCTGGTGATTTAAATCTGCTGCAACATTTAATTGGTTCTTCTCTTCCACGAAGTTTCTCCAAAATTTGGGTAAGAAGTTTTTGCATAATCCTGCGAACAGACAAACAATGCTAAAAAAAAAATAACGCCTTGGCAAAGATAACAGCATGTACAGTATCTATAGGCAAAGATGAAGCCTGAACAGCAAACACCTTTGGGACAGAACAGTTAAAGCTCTATCAATCAGTGCAATCAGCTGATCCAAGTGAACAGAAGCTCTTTCAGATGTACAATAGGACAAAGGTCCACTCTCCAACAGATACAGATATCAACTTTATCAGACATTACAAGATTCCAGTCGCTACTCAGATCATCTCACCTCCAGACATCAGGTAGTCTCGAAGGACAGGCAATCGAAAGTTTCCTGCTAGGGTTGCCAGGGAGGGCTTGATGCCTGGGAATTTCTTGGAGAAGCCCGTGGCCTCTGTCCCAAAGTTGCAGAAAGCCCCGAAACAGAAGATGCCATGGGGATGGTAGCCAAATATGTAGTTCCGGCTGGGCAGCAGGTTGTGGGTTTTAATTAGCTGGAGGGTAACAGCACAAAGAGGACCAGTGTGAGGCTGATTTCCATATGAGCTGACAGGAGAAATGTCATGTTAGTGAGTAATGGGGCTGAAAGGCTTGAGATTAGAAGATGTGTGCCAGTTCCATGATAAACCCTTATTATATACACACACAGTATAAACGATAGCATATACCCATCTCATGCCTGGTGTTATACATATTCCTGCCAGGTTGATTCTATTCCTGTATCTGTTTGTTTATTTGTTTTGTGTAGAACTCTTTGAACATTGTTTTTTAAAATGTGCTATACAAATAAACTGTATAATCAAAAACATGAGAATAATCATTATAGTATACTACTGTTTGCAATTGCTACACAATAAATCAACACATTTGACCATTGTATACCAAGGGGAAATTATGTTGCTGCATGCTGCGATTATTTTCATTATCGATTAATCGGACGATTACTTTAAGTCAACAGTGAAAAATGCTCATCACAGTTTCCTGAACCCCATGATGGTCCAAAACCCAAAACGATTACATTTACAATGCTACAGTGCAGTGGCAAAAACCTCAAAGAGACAGCAAAATGTTTTTCTAAAAAAAATACAAATAAATAAGGTCTTATTTTTTTCCAGTTGTGAGAGCCTTCTCTTTTCCTTTGTGCTTTTTCACAGCAGCCATTTTGACATGAAATAGTAGGGTAAAGACAGGTGTTACCAATGATATCAAGGTTCTAAATTAGTGTAGCTGAGCCTTTTCAGTGAGCCAACATGCACAATAACAGCACCCTGACTCTGTTCGACCTGAATGGAACCTTGATTAGTATCAATGGTAACAGTTCTGTTCATCTGTAATACTATTAAATGTCAAAATGGCTGCTGTAAAAAAGGTCTATAGGCCATCAACAGTACACTCAAAAAACTGGGTTTTTTTAAATGTTAAAACAATCAATAGATTTGGTTAAACTTTATCCATAATGTTAATAGGGTTAGCATGGCTTTGTGTACTGTAGCTACCACTTAAACTGTGCACATGTGTCTATATATGTATGGATGTGGCTATGTATAGGAACATTTAGAGTATTTGTCACTCTTCCTGTGTGAAGACACTAAATACTCAAGGCATGCATATAATTAGTATGTAGTTTGTATCTGGGACACAGTTGATGTTTTAATCGAACTAGGACATCCTTATCAGCTTAAACCCGACATGACTCTCCTCTGTCTGCTCATGCACTGTCATAAAATAATAACTCAGTATACGTGTTGTGCACCTGTTCATACTGGCAGTACAACTTTAAAGAACTTCAAGCATTCAGCATTATTTTAACCACTTGGTTGCATGTTTAAGTTGTAAAACTGCTGAATCTCATTGAAACTTTAACTGTGCTCTGCTCTGCACTGTAGACTTAGATCCATCACAATGTGTACACAAAGCTCCCTCAGTAGCTGGTCAAACACAGCAGTTGCATAACCACATTAGCAGAGGAGATCACATTCAAGATCCCCATAGTACCGCAGGACTCCACCTGGCTGGCGGGGCAGACGTAAGGAGGTTACAGTGGCACCAACACACATTTAACACCTTGTACAGATTTAGAGGAGACAGTAAAGAGACTGCTTACTGTAAAAAAGCACCAATATTACAGAAGAGTCTTTGTTTCTAGTGTCGAGGCAGACTTCCTCAGACATTCATGTAACTGTTCTCATAGCAGTCACAATTCAGACTTCTTACAGTCCTCTTTGATTTTTAGGTTGGCTCGGACTTTGACCAGTTGGCCTCCAACTCACATAAATAAAAGTCATGTCTGTGATAGATGGTGCCCTACAATCAACTGATGGCCCTGCAGATATATTACAATTATTGGACAGTAAAAGTATCACTTAATGAACTTTCAAATTACTTTTTCACCTCTGTTTGAACTTCAGCTGTAGACGTAGCTACTGACTAACATTTCAACACCGACAGAAAGGTAAAGGTCTGCACAACAGCAAAAAACAACAGCAATAGTAATAATTTATAGTTTTCTTAAAAACATGTCACTGAAGTGTCTGGGTGACAAAAGAGTGATCTCATCAACCCGCTGAGACAAACAGACGGCTACATAGTACACACAGTACAAATCAATGTGATGAACAAAGTTCAGCTGCAAACAGTAGGACTTCAGATTCCTCCCCCTGCAGTTACAGCCCTCTTTCCTTTCTTCCCTTTGTACAGTATAAGCTCATCAACCCCTGAGCAGACCATTTCTCCTTGCACTGAAGTGCTTTTATACACTGTAACACAGTCAGTCGTTAAAGTTTCATTTGATATCATCAGTGACACGTTCAGTGAAGAAATAATGGAATCAAACTAGCGGTGTCATTAGCATTCTGAGGAAATAACAGCTAAAGCTAGTTCAGTAACAGAGAGGAATACACAACATTAAACCCTGTCTTTTATACTTGGGTCAACCTTGTTTTACAGGACAGCGTGGGAGGGCGATATTGCAAGGACTGTTTGAACGAGGCCTGCAACAATTAATTCATAAAGCATTTTGTGTATAAAATGCCACAAAATATTGAAATATGTCCATCACGTTATCTCCTTGTCTTATGTGACGTCATCAAATGTCTTACGTTGTCTGAAACCCACAGATATTCACTGTAAAATGATACAAATCAAAGAAAAGCCGCCAATCATCTTATCGGAGAAGCTGGAACCAGAGGATGTTTGGTATTTTGCTGAGAATCTGTATAATTAATTGATTATCAAAAGACTTGCTTGTTTTTGTGGCAATCCACCAATCGATTACTCAATTAATCGTTGCGACTCTAGTCTGTACAAAGGTGATGATTCAATAAAATCCCATGACTCCTGGCTGAGTCATGCAGAATATCTCAGGGAATACACATCCTCTCTTCCAAACTTGACCTTTGGCTTCTTGCTGACAGTTCACTACTGTACAGCACCTCCCCCAGCATGCAGAGTGTGTGTGGCTCCTGTACCCTGAACCTGGGCTGTCCTCTCATCTAAAGATGGAGTGGGGGACACCTGAGGGCAAAACAAGCACTTAGCACTGCTCCTTAGCCTATCAGGTAGGACAAAGTCTAAAACTCAACACCAACGTCAAACCCTCATCATAATCAACATGGGACAAGGAACGGCTTGGAAACCAGCTGATAACCTTATCAGAGGTAGATGGGGTATCTATAATGTCAAACCTGTGCACAACTGGAAATCGACTATCCTGAGCAAGAGTTATAAAGCAGTAAAAGTACATTGTGTATGATTGTAACAAAATGCACAAAGCCGCGCACATTTGAGGGTTAATTTCTACAAGAGGCAAACCCGGACATCCTCTTCCGTTCTCTTGAGGTTTCAAGTTTGGGGTTGGATAAATTAGTGATGGTACACCTAGATACTGACTAACTGAGTTACCTACCCTGATTGGAAAGTAGTCTCTGAAATATGTCCACACTGTCCAGTTCCTCACCCAAGAGGACCTCCTGCCACCTGAGGGGAACATTACAGATTAGAAATCGATTTATAACATCAAAACTAGAGGTGAAACTATCAATAATCCAATTAACAATTAATCTGGTAGTTTTGGATTATTCAATCAATTAATTCATTATTTATTTTACAAGATGTCCGGTGGCCATTTACAGCACAAGGCAACCTCTTGGGATTGTTTATAAGGCTACAAAATGAGTTTCCATTGATTAACAATATAACACTAATCCTCACAACTAATGAAACAATGGATGTTGTTTTTGGTTAATAAATAACATAAACAAACACAATGATTCCTATATTCAGGTGATTATAAACTAATGAAAACTAATAATAATAATAATAATAATAATAATAATAATAATAATAATATTGAATTTCTAACAGCAGGTATATATTTACCATGTATACCATCCACATTTAGCTTCTTAGCATTTACTAATCGGCACTAAAGACAAAGAACAGCTGAGGCTGATGGAAATGTCGTTAGTTTTGCAGGTATTTGGTCATAAACCAAATTATTAGTTTAGCACCAAAGGCCAGCACATTATATATCCTCTACTCTGAGTCAGGACTAATTGTGGTCTTTCTGGTATGGACAATTGAGGAGCTAAACAAAGACCCCATTTGAAAATTGTAACAATCAATAATTATTGTTTACTGGTTTTAGACCCAAATTGTATCAAACAAAGCAGATTCTGATATATCATGCATATGGTATACATTTTGCATTATCATCAAACCAGGGATTTTTCTTCACATGGGGATGAGCTATAAGGTAACACTGTTGATTGACATCTTGTGTCTTGCCTTGTTTCGGGGTGTTCCAGTCGACGATGAGCCATGCGGTGTAAATGGCAGCAATCAGCCAGCAGTCGGTGCAGAACATGTAGATGAGCAGCACAGTGCACGCAGCACCTGGAGTGAGAGAGGAGAGACAGTACAATCAAGCATTTAAATAGAAAGGACTGTTATTCTTAAATACAGACAAATCAGTTTCATAAAATACAAAAGCTAAAAGATTGTGTTCAAGGCCAGAAGAGTAATCAGGAGTCAGAAACAAGTGTGTGTGTGCAGCTCAGAGATCTGACCTCCTTATTATAAAACTAATGAGACTACAAGCTAACTCTTTAGGTTTCTATGCTTTCTTGGAGCTTAAGTGAAATACACAGCGGCATCCACACACACACACACACTCACCCATGACTAAGAAGCTGATGACCCACTGCAGCACAGAGATGACCTGCAGATGTTTTTCCATCTTGGATCTGCAGGGCCAGAATGGCGTGGGCAGGTCCTGCAGGGCAGAGAGGATGCTGGAGCCGGTGCCTGGAGACAGAAGAGGAGACAATAAAGCATAAAAGGAGAGTTTTATCGATTCTGTCAAATATCGATATAATAAAGATACACTTACAGAAGCTTAAGTAAATGAGGAAGAGAAGCATTTTGGTGAGAAATCAAACTGAAAAGATGCAGTTAACACACCCCTAGTAGTAACATCCCTAGTCCTGTTCGAGCTAAACCAATCCAAAGGTGGACATGAAACAAAACAAACTGATTAATGATTTCCTAGAACACAGTCAAACAATGCAACCAAGCAGTCCTACATATAAATGTCAGCCAGCACAGCTTCTGCTACTCACCAGCTTAGAAAAGTGAAGCTAAATGTGAGGAGACCGTGTGCGAAGAGGGAGCATAAAGTAACGGACACATTAAGAGCGACTAAAGCTAGTCAAGCTCATACTGCTGAAAGCCAATGAGGAGGAAGATCTCTCCCCTCCAGGAAAACACTGCCGTCTAATCCCACAAGTGCATACTAAAAAAAAACCCAGCAGCAGGGTGCTGGAGGTATTATCTGTAGACTATAATGCTATGACTCCTTAAAAGCTATCACTGCTTGGATCAACGCTGCTGACTGATGGAGGGAGACAGAGTTGGCCGGGATCCAATTGGCGATGGCTAATTCTGCCCACTTATTACAGTGCTTTCTGAGTCCCACTGTGAGCGAGATCAAACTGGTCACCAGACCAGAGAGGTACACAAACACCATCAGGTCCTACAGAGGTGAGGTCTTAAAGTTGCCAAGTGGGCCACAGCAACTAATAACCCTTTTGATGTATATATAAGCATGTGAGTTTTGTTTTAAGATAAACCTGAACAAATGTTAGCCTATACTTTACTTTAAACTACCAGTGACATATTGACAGTTTTCCTGAGCTGTCACCAGTATCAATTTATTGACACTTCATATATTTGCAAACTGAAAGTCTAAATTTCTGACCCAACACAGCAAAAGAGTGTCATCAATGAAACAGAGGAATTTATCAACAAAGCAGACATTCTATTTCTGTACCAGAATATCCTTTCCAGTTACATTGTCCAAGAAGAATCATTAATTCACATTTTGGACAATCACAAATAATTCTTCATTTAGTTTGAATTTTAACTTCAACTGCAGAAAAATGCAAAACACCCAAGAACTGTTACAGGAGGTTGTGTGGCTCAGGTCCTCTACATGCATCAAGATTTGTATATACTGTGCTTTACTGTTCTGTACACTGCATTGATTGCATGTCTGCCTGTCCTGGGAGAGAGATCCCTCCTCTGCTGCTCTTTCTGGGGTTTCTTCCATTTTCCCCCCAATAAAAAAAAACTGCAGTTAGTTTTTTCTTATCTAAATCGAGGGTCTAAGGACAGGGGGTGCTGTACAGTGTGATGTACAGATTGTAAAACCCACTGAGGCAAACTGTCACAGAGCACAAATCAAACACTGTAATAATGACATTCTGTGGTAAACCTATAAATCCCTGACTTCATTGTATCTTTAATATCCTTTAGTATCACCTACAGGGGAACATGCAGACTTTTTTTGAAAGATTTTTGAAACTTTTGGCAAAAGAAAAAAAGTTTTGTAGTTTTGTGTTGCATTTGTGCAGTATTCCTCTGGAATGATATTTGTTATTATAATAATGATGCTATTTTTACAGAGTGCGTTACACAGAATAAAACAGCATGACATATCAAAAGTAGTGTACCGGATTTGTTTGACCACCTCTGTTTGTTTGCTTGCTGCAGCCTCTGTTCTTTATCAAACCACACAAAAAAGACCCGTCTTACCTTTGAGGACGCCGGAGTATGCAGCAAGAATAGTCTTCATAGTTGGGGCTTGTTTGGACGGCGAGGGTACCCGAAAAAGAAAACTTGGATGTTGGCTTGCTGTCAGGATGATGCAAGTCCTGATGGCCTACAGTTCCTGTGTCAGCACCTCGTTCAACTGCAGCCGGCTGCAGCGCCGAGCGGGCATTTAATGAGCGCGGGGAGGAGCCACGGACACGGAGACAGGAGCAGAGCAGTGTATGAGTAATGCACCGAGGAGCCGTGGACCTGCAGGTGGGTAAACCCGGGATCCTGAGTGTGGCCGCTGCGCCTCTCTCTGTGTATTTATGGGGAAAGTCACGTGGGTCAACTGTGGGTCAACATATATTGACCATTAATCCTGCCTCACCTCTTCATACAGGTGTGAGCATGAATCTCTGGGCTGGATGAGGCAGATTTATTCAAAATGTTGTTTTTTACAGTCAGATCTCTGTTATGTGTTCAACAGTAAGAACACCACTCTGTGATCACTACAGGATCATGTATTTATTTATTTATGTGGTTATTTGAAACTTTTATTTCATTGTGATGTTATATGTTATAACATATTGTTCTTAGATTTTGTTCTTGTGGTATAAAATCTAATTCTTACATCTACTTCATTTATGGTTTGTTTATGGTTTCTTCTCAGTGGCCAGGTAATACTGTGCTTGTATACTGATTTCACATACTCAGCAGTAATGTTATACTGCTTTCAATTCGACTTTTACGGAAGGCCTGAAACCCAATGATAATGTGTTTTTTTCAAGTTTTTCAAGTATTTTAATCTTTGAAAACAGTTTTCTAAGTTTCCATTTTTTCACCTAAAAAATCTTTTTTCAATAATTTACTTTAAAAAAAGGGAACTTAGAAAAATCATCATGAGAAAAAAAAAATGTCACATGCCTTTAAAGGTTTCCATAGACTTTTGTTTAGTGGTGTCACTTTACTTTTTCTAGAGGAATGATTGAAGTTTGCTATCAATTTAGGGAATGACTTATTCAGTGCTCGATCTATAATATCCTTTAATACTTTAACTCTCACAGTATGAAAAGATGGCAGCATTTGGAGCCTTACAGAATACCAGCCACACCCGATGGGATTGTTAAACCTTGTCTCACATGTTCAGTGACAATGCAACAAATTACACTCTTTCAGTGTTGGACTGGATACTGTATATCAAGGCAATGCAATCTGTTCAAGCCTCCAGGTAAGTCCAGCTCTCTGTGGCTTCTGCCAGCAGGCACTGCAGAGACCCAGGACTAATATACAGCTGAAGATGTCAGTATTTAGATCTATGTAAAATTTAACTCCACTCTACTCAATCTGCAATGGCCCCTGTGACTGATATAGTATTATAGTTTACATGATTTGATTCATACTATTGCATCAATGCAGTTAAGAAGATTTTTACTGTTCCAGCTTGGCAAGAACCAACTGGAGCAACTTTTAGCTGTTTTATTTAGTTTGGTAGTTTAATCCAGTGGTTGCCAAACTAGGGATATAGGCCCTTCAAAGGGTCACCAGATAAATCTGTAGGGTCGTAGGAGAGAAAACAAAAAAAGAACTAAGTTCTGCTACACATATTTGTGCATTTTAGTGTGACTCTAATTCTAATCTTTGCCTTTGTTGTGAAATATTGGATAATTATTTAAAAGGCATCTGATAAGTCTAGAGGGGAAATTTGGCAGAACAACTTGTCAATATCTGAAACATGACTAAGGACTAACTAGACACTGCTTTTTAGTATGGAGCCAAAAAGGTTAGATCTTCTTTAAGGCATTGTTTTTATAAGATCATTACATTGTTTAAGTAGAATATTAATCTGAAACATAACCAGTAGCTATATCTGCCAAATAAATGTATTGCAGTAAAAAAAAAAATATTTCCCCCTGAAATGCAGTAGAAGTAGGAGCTGAAAGTAGCAGAAAATGAAAGATCTCAAGTCAAGTACAAGTACCTCAAAACATTTGATTATGTATTAACTCACATCAGCTCTCAAGTGGAGTTTCAATCTACAGAAACAGACAATTGAAGCATTAAATGAATAAATACACCCTCAGGTCTAAGATTGTGTGTTCGCTTGATGTAAGGATTCTGCTGAAGTCATGATTCCCAGAACTTTCAGAGTCACAGCCCCAGTCCATGTCCTTGTCCCGTATCACTTTATCAAATTAGATATTATAGCCAGTCTCTGGCTGGAAAAAGCTTTTGCACTTTGTATCTAATGCAGTTCATCCCAAAAAGTTGAACTGATAGCACATCTAGTGGGACTAGGCCAAATAATCATAACTGCTTTTAGATTAAATAAGTCCTTGACACAAGGCTGCTGTTGAGAAATGTCAATATATAACAATTTGGGACATCAGTGAAGTAATCATGTAATTTTACTTTATAATGTCAGCAGCTCACTAATATTCTTTATGTTTATGTTATTTATGCTTCAAATGGCTATTTTGGCCTTGATTTTAATTTATATTTCAAACCTTTTCAAAGTGTGATTAGTTCAAATGTCTAGTTTTAGATGCCGTCATGTCAGTTCCTTAATAATTTCTTCATGTGTAATGCAATAACTCTAAAATAATAATCTCACCTGCTGACACATGCTACTTAGTGTTCCACATTCTTACATAATTCCTGTATAGCCTGCTGTATCTGTAGAGTAGATACCAAATTATCTGTAGATACCACTTATCATGCAAACTTCCTTTTTGTATTTGTTTTACTTTAGGATGTAATAAGTAGTCCTATTTTATTTGTCCTAATACAACTTTTCATTTGTTTCGCCTCTGTGATTCCTAAAAAATTTCAAACCACTGTTGTCATATACTGTATAGCTGTATTGATGTGGGGGACCAGAAATTCATTTATGTTTTGTTTTCTTTCAAGAAAAAGCCAAGATAAGATATGACCTAAAGGAGTCAGTGAACACAACCCCTTGAATCTTTTGTACTTTGACCACTGTCTTCAAAAATAAGTCAATAATGCTGTTATCCTGACCTTACTCACACCCACCCATCAGGAACCAAACAATTATGAACTGTTAGCAGCTTTGTCCATACAATGTGATCTACACTCTGTATAATAATAATATCATTAATATCATTTTGTCTCTAAAATTCAAAGCCTGACCTATAATTTCCCATCAATTGTGTCATGGTAAGATTGCAGCTCTGCAGGCAATATAAAATGTACCCTCAACCTATATTTTCTTTTAATACAGATAAAATGTCACTATCTAGTATATAAATGCTTGATTTATTGATTTAATTATTTGTTTAGTTAATATTTGTCCTAATTTAGCTAAGGAAATTGCCAAACTGAGATAAAATGGAAGTTTAAAAAAAAGTGTTTATAAGGGAATCAGATGAAAAAGAAAGTATATTGAGGAGGTCAACAGAATGGAATGGTGTTGATATGTCTATTATAATAAATACAAATATTATTGATCATGTGCTGAAACCACTGACAGATGTTTGTAATCAGTCTTTAGTTCTAACTTTTTAGCGCCTGTTTCTTTTATTTTTGAATATATAATTATTTGTCTCTTTTGCATCACAGTGATGCTGTAAGTTTTTCTTTTAGTCAGCATTTTTATCAGCTAAACACACACACAACTCTTGTACAGAGAGTTATGAAAGGATTGGGGCATTGTCCAGTCTGCCAGTCATTTCATTTGGAAATATCAGAAGCCTGCCATCCCATATGTTTGCCAAAGTTCACAGACAGTCTTATCATTTTGTAACGCAATCCAAAATCAGACACTCAAACTTTAATGTGGAGTTTAGAACTAATAAAACAATAAATGTAACATAGACACGTATTTATTGAGTTTAATTTGTGTCCAGCAGATTTTTATCATGTCAAGTTCGATGGGAATGCATGACTTAGTCATCTTAGTAGTTAAAATACATTTGAGAATTAAAATTTTAGTATTTGATCTGTCTCTTTACTAAGTTGTTTCACTGTAATGTAGATATTAAAGAAGTAGAAGAAGAAGAAGAAGAAAGAAGAAGATATACTTTATTGATCCACTAGGGGGAAATTCTTTTATTTTTTTTCACTCACCACAACACAGCTTGAATAGCACACTCATGCACATGTGGACATGCAAAGGGGGAGAGATGGTGGGAGTGGATGGGGCTGCCTGCGTTAACCAGCCGCCATGAAGCAGGTTTCGGGGTTAGGTTGCCTTGCTCAAGGGCACCTCGCAGTGCACAGGAAAGGTGAAACTGGCAGCCGTGCCCTCCAGCTCTAACAGTCCACGCTCCATATTTTTGGTCTGGGACTTTGTAACCGGCGACCCTCACGGATCCGTAGTAAAGTTTCCAAATTTGGGAAAATATACTTAGTTTCTTCTTGACAAGAGTTGAAAAGAAGATGAAACCACTCAAGAATTTATCATCTCGGCTCCAGCAAAAACCATTTTTTCAAATTGGCCCCATAGTGGTAAGAAGTATGTCAGATCCCCTTCAAGGAAAAGTACCATAATTAATTAAAAAGAAGATCTCAAAAAAAATGTCCTGGAAGCCAAAAGTACTTCAAGTAAGGTACTGTAAGCAAATAACAGGCAAAAATATTAAATATTATATTTGAATTAATCAATTGGATATTGAATTATTCAATATGGACATTAATTAGATTAATTAAATGATTGAACTGATACATTCAAATGGAAACACCATTGTTCTGTGTAGCTGGTTGAGGTGGAACTGTTTAATTGGTCCAAAGATAAATCTGAATTATTCTTTTGTGTGGTTTTCCACTCAGAAATTTTTTGGCCTCCAAATAGTTCAAGTTTAAGTTTTATGAGAAGTTTTTCGAGTGAAATGTCAAACAACTCCAACTGTTTCCCTTGTAAGGGGTCACATAGCAAGAAGAATGGAATCATTGAACCAACTGGAAACAATGTAGTGAAGCAAAAGTATAGGTTCCTTTTGAAATATAGGCGGAGAAGAAAAAGTGAAGAAAAATGGAAACCAAAGTAGAGTATCGTAATAGTATGAAGTAAGATGAAATGAGTTACTTTCAATCTTGAAATATGACCCATTTTTTTTTAATGTTGCAAGGAGCATATTAAATAGAAAAACACACAAAGAAAATTCAAGTGAGTGTTGAATATAAATTTTTATTTTCCGCTGTTTATCAGCAAAGTAATCAGAATCCTGAAAAGCATGAAGAAATTGTTTGATGACAAGTTTGAATGTTTATGGTCTTGCTAATAAACCCTTATTAGAATCCTTTGGATGGTAAATGGCCCTTGTTCCGGTGAAAATGGTGGACCCCCCACCCCCTCAGCGTACGCCTGTGCAACTTGGCAACGTCCCGGTAATTCGGAATATCTGTAGGGGGAGCCTTGGGTTGAGAAAACATGCGATGACAAAAAGTGAAAACAAGCGAAGAAATTGGCTAGAAAGTTGCCCGGAAGTTTTCCCTTTAAGGCTGCCATGCCAGTACTCAAAGCTAAGAAAGTCACTGTTGCGCAAACTGGAACATACAAATTATCGGCTTTTGTCCTGGTCTTTATAACTCATTCAACCTGAAATCCTCCTGCAAAATTTAGGTGACAATTAAAATGCTTCTTGCCAAAATACCATTGAGATAGATGATGAGCTCAGTTTATTAAGTCTAAAGTAGTTGCATCCGTTAAGTATTATACAATTTGCACAGGTCCAGTGAGCTGCAAACCAGAGCTAACCTGCACACTGGTAAGCCTGCTGATGTACATACCCTACCACCTGACCAGTGAAAGCAAGTGTAAACTCACTGACTTGTTATTGAATGGTTTTCTTGTAAGGCCATGAGACCCAGAGGAGTATTGGAAAATGCCAACGCGCGTTGGAAGAGAGGCCAGGGAGATAACCCCATGATGCTCTTTGCGAAAGCCGTTCCTTTGTGTCCATCGAAGCCAGGTCCTCTTTTGTTTTCCACTTGAATCAAACACTTCATTCTTCATTCATTAATGAGAAAGGTTGTTTAATTGATTAACTTAATTATTTGTCCATGTGATTAAAATTCCTTTTTTTCTTTCATTCCTACATTGAATCACATAACAGCCTACTTTGCTTCCCCAGGAAAATTTTCATGTGAGGAGAGTTGAAATGTTAAAAGGAGTTCGGTCTTAGACCTGCTCTATTTGAAAAGTGTCCTGAGATAACTTCTGTTATGAATTGGCGCTATACAAATAAAATTGAATTGAAAAATTGAATTGAAATAAGCCTCTGTTCCACACTCAAGCTGCAAGAAACCTAAAATGAATAGACACAATCCTTTCAATAAGCCATAAGACCTTGGAGAATTAGCTGTATGTAACAGCAAACTTTCCTCATTCCCCAAGGGCATTTTGCTCTTACCCCTGCTCCAATGCCATTTTGATGAAGCCTTTCTTCTTGGCCAAGAGTACATTGTAGGTCCCAGGGTGGGCATCTGATCAAAATGATGTACAATGATCAAAATAAAATGGTCAAATAATACCTTAAATAAGAGAAGGGATCAAAATGATGTACAATGATCAAAATAAAATGGTCAAATAATACCTTAAATGCTATTTAAAATATATATATTTATGATAACATAATAAATCTGGACTTTGTCTGTATACTGTAATGTAATTCTGTTAAATTAAAGAAAAATGAATGAGCAGTGTGATCGAGGATAATTCAAACATCTCTGGCCCACACCTGCACACATGATGTAGTCTCTAAAGAATGGGGCTCTGAACCAAAGGGGCAACATGAGCAGGTAGCTGGTGAGGCCAGGAAACAGCTGCCTGAAGCCTGTAGCATAGGTGCGAAGTTGGTAAAGGCCCCTGCCACCAGCACGCCGTGGGGATGGAACCCCAGGACGTAGTTGTGCCTGGGGTCCAGGTCGGCCGTCTTCACCAGCTGGGGGAAGAAAAGAAAAGAACTTTATCATCTGCAGACAGTGTGTTGCCCAAGCTGGCTGCAGCCCAAACATGTGCCTCGATATCCCATTTCAACACTGTCTTTGACCCTTTGAACCCTCTCTCATCCCTCCTCTCCGTGGCCTCTGCAAACTGTCGGAAAGCTTTTGGAGCCAGCCTACTTTCCCCTCATAACCGCACAATACCTTTAGATATGAAAAGGACATTTAATCAACTAAGTAAATTTACTCAAGTGCTGTATTAACTACAATTTTGAGGTACATATTATGTTACTTTATACTTCTACATTCAATTTCAGATATTTCAATATTGTACTTTTGACTGCACTACATCTATTTGACAGATATAGTAACTACTAGGGCCTCTTGTCATGTTTTACAGGTTCTATTGTTGTTATACCATATCTATGTACTGTAAATCTTCTTCAAAACCAGAGATATCGTGTCTTGTGTTCCATGCGTTATTTTTCCTTGTCAAAACTTGCCACCTACATTACCCACAATGCAACTTGGCCACCAACAGTTCAGTCAAAGATTTCAACTTTTTTTTTTTTTTTTCAAACTTGTAGTCTTCCAGGCCAACCGACACTCAAGTGATATCACTAGAGGACAGATTTAAAGGTCAAGTGTGTAGGATTTAGTGGCATCTAGCAGTGTAGTTGCTGATTGCAAGGTCCTTGCCTCACCCTCTCATTCCAAGTGTGTAGGACAAACTACAGTGGCTGCGAAACTTGCAAAAAGCCCTTTCTAGAGCCAGTGTTTGGTTTGTCTGTTCGGGCTTACTGTAGAAACATGGCAGTTCAACCAAGCCCCCAGGAAGTGAGCCCGAGCTTTGAGGGCTAATTTGACATAGTGGGAACGGTGTAATTATATGCAACGGCGGTCCATCATGTGGATGCACAAATGACGAAAGGAAAGCGGCTGTGAAACATGGATACATTTTTGATCTTTACAAACCCCCACAAAATGACTTGTTTTACTATTTGGTCTGATAACATTTTGAAAGTTCAGAAGATTTGCCAGATTCATATAATTATTTTTCCCATTCTAAGTTAACCAAAGGGCTAAACTTGGGAATTAGGCCGGCGCTCGGCCACGCAGTTCATTCATCATCTGAGTAATTTCTTTGGCAGCAATAAGTGCTTTTTTGGCTTCATGGCGCACTGAGCAGCTTTCATAGGAAAGAACAGAGCTCCAATGCTGTACCAGTTCTCTTCTATCCCACAGGTTCAACATTGACAGCCCCCATATCCTTCTTT